>NW_026559176.1:55081-361918 GCF_026930045.1 Uloborus diversus | reverse complement strand
TAATAAAAACAAAAAATGCACCTTGGTAATTATTGATTCAAACACTTTGAAATCTGCGGGTCGAAAAATTAAACTGACTCAGAATTTTCTTCCCTACATAAATAATCAATACTTGTAAAAGAGAAAAATTAAAACAAAAGAAGAAGAATTTTCAAATTAGAAAATAAAAATATACATTGAAGATATTGGTTCATGCTGGGACTCGAACCCAGGGCCACTCGCTTGGAAGCCCAACACTCTAGCCATTAGTCTATCGGAGCTCTGTCGGTCGGAGTTTTAAATATAATAAAAACAAAAATGCAACTTGGTAATTATTTATCTAAGCACTTTTTCGCGTTTCGAAAAATTAAACTGACTCATAATTTTCTTCCCTACATAAATAATCAATATTTGCAAAAGAAAAAATTTGAAAAAAAAAGAAATTTCAAATTCGAAAAGAAATATATACATTGAAGATATTCGCTCCGGCTGGGACTCGAACCCAGGCCACTCGCTTGGAAGACCAGCGGTCTAGCCATTAGGCTATCGGAGTTCTGTCGAGCGGAGTCTTACTGCCTGACTGATACTGCCTGACTGACAGACTGACTCACTGACTGACTGACTGACTCACTGACTGACCGAGACTGACTGACTAACTGCCTGACTGACTGAGACTGGACTGACTGACTGACTGACTGACTGACTGACTGACTAACTGACTGACTGAGACTGACTGACTGACTGCTTGACTCTCTGACTGGCTATTTCACTGACTGACTGAATGACTAAATGACTGACTGACACTGACTGACTGACTGCTTGACTACCTGACTGACTGCTTGACTGACTAACTGACTGGACAGGACTGACCGACTGACTGACTGACAGACTGACTGAATAAGGATGACTGACAGACTGACTGAATAAGGCTGACTGACTGACTGACTGAGAGACTGACTGAATAAGGCTGACCGACTGACTGACTGCCTGACTGACTGACTGACTGAATGACTGACTGACTGACCGAGACTGACTGACTGACTGACTGAGACTGGACTGGACTGACTGACTGACTGACTGACTGAGACTGACTGACTGCTTTAGTGACTAACTGACTGCACAGGACTGACCGACTGACTGACTGACTGACTGCCTGACTGACTGACTGACTGAATGACTGACTGACTGAGACTAAATGACTGACTGCTTGACTGACTGGCTGAAGGACTAACTGACTGACTGAGTGACTGACTGACTGGACTGACTGACTGAGACTGAATGACTGAGTGCTTGACTGATTGACTGTCAGACTGACTGACTGACTTCGCAAAAGGGAAATATAAAAAAAAAGAATTATAAAATTAGAAAAAAATATTTGCATTTAAGATTTCCTTTCCGGCCGGGACTCGAACCCAGTACCACGCGCTAGGAACCCAACGGTCTAGCCATTAGGCTATCGGAGCTCTGTCGATGGAAGTCTTAAATATAATAAAAACAAAAAATGCACCTTGGTAATTATTGATTCAAACACTTTGAAATTTACAGGTCGAATAATTAAACTGACTCAGAATTTTTCTCCCTACATAAATAATCAATAATCGCAAAAGAGAAAAATTAAAAAAAAAAGAAGAAGAAATTTCAAATTAGAAACTAAAAGTGTACATTGAAGATTTTCGTTCAGGCTGGGACTCGAACCCAGGGCCACTCGCTTGGAAGCCTAACACTCTAGCCATTAGTCTATGGGAGCTCTGTCGGTGGGAGTTTTAAATATAATAAAAACAAAAAATGCACCTTGGTAATTGTTTATTTAAACACTTTAAAATCTTCGTGTCGAAAAATTAAACTGACTCAGAATTTTCTTCCCTACATAAATAATCAATAATTGCAAAGTTAAGAAATTGAAAAAAAAAAGAATTTTCAAATTAGAAAAGAAATATATACATTGAAGATATTCGCTCCGGCTGGGACTCGAACCCAGGCCACTCGCTTGGAAGACCAGCGGTCTAGCCATTAGGCTATCGGAGTTCTGTCGAGCGGAGTCTTACTGCCTGACTGATACTGCCTGACTGACAGACTGACTCACTGACTGACTGATACTGACTGACTGACTCACTGACTGACCGAGACTGACTGACTGACTGCTTGACTCTCTGACTGGCTATTTCACTGACTGACTGAATGACTAAATGACTGACTGACACTGACTGACTGACTGCTTGACTACATGACTGACTGCTTGACTGACTAACTGACTGGACAGGACTGACCGACTGACTGACTGACAGACTGACTGAATAAGGATGACTGACAGACTGACTGAATAAGGCTGACTGACTGACTGACTGACAGACTGACTGAATAAGGCTGACCGACTGACTGACTGCCTGACTGACTGACTGACTGAATGACTGTCTGACTGACTGACCGAGACTGACTGACTGAATGACTGAGACTGGACTGGACTGACTGACTGACTGACTGAGACTGACTGACTGCTTTAGTGACTAACTGACTGCACAAGACTGACCGACTGACTGACTGACTGACTGCCTGACTGACTGACTGACTGAATGACTGACTGACTGAGACTAAATGACTGACTGCTTGACTGACTGGCTGAAGGACTAACTGACTGACTGAGTGACTGAATGACTGGACTGACTGACTGAAACTGAATGACTGAGTGCTTGACTGATTGACTGTCAGACTGACTGACTGACTTCGCAAAAAGGAAAAATAAAAAAAAAAGAATTATAAAATTAGAAAAAAATATTTGCATTTAAGATTTCCTTTCCGGCTGGGATTTGAACCCTGGGCGACACTCATGGAAGCCCAACGCTCTCGCCAATATACTATCGGATCTCTGTTGATCGGTGTCTTAATTATAATAAAAACAAAAAATGCACCTTAGTAATTATTGATCTAAAATCTTTGAAATCTAAAGGTCGAATGATTAAACTGACTCAGAATTTTCTTCCGTACATAAATAATCCATATTTGCAAAAGAAAGAAATTGAAAAAAAAAAGAATCTTCAAATTAGAAGAGAAATATATACATGGAAGATTTTCGTTCCGGCCGGGACTCGAACCCAGTACCACGCGCTTGGAACCCAACGGTCTAGCCATTAGGCTATCGGAGCTCTGTCGATGGAAGTCTTAAATATAATAAAAACAAAAAATGCACCTTGGTAATTATTGATTCAAACAATTTGAAATTTACAGGTCGAATAATTAAACTGACTCAGAATTTTTCTCCCTACATAAATAATCAATATCCGCAAAAGAGAAAAATTAAGAAAAAAAGAAGAAGAAATTTCAAATTAGAAACTAAAAGCATACATTGAAGATTTTCGTTCAGGCTGGGACTCGAACCCAGGGCCACTCGCTTGGAAGCCTAACACTCTAGCCATTAGTCTATGGGAGCTCTGTCGGTGGGAGTTTTAAATATAATAAAAACAAAAAATGCACCTTGGTAATTGTTTATTTAAACACTTTGAAATCTTCGTGTCGAAAAATTAAACTGACTCAGAATTTTTTTCCCTACATAAATAATCAATAATTGCAAAGGAAAGAAATTGAAAAAAAAAGAATTTTCAAATTAGAAAAGAAATTTATACATTGAAGATATTCGCTGCGGCTGGGACTCGAACCCAGGCCACTCGCTTGGAAGACCAGCGGTCTAGCCATCAGGCTATCGGAGTTCTGTCGAGCGGAATCTTACTGCCTGACTGATACTGCCTGACTGAGAGACTGACTCACTGACTGACTGATACTGACTGACTGACTCACTGACTGACCGAGACTGACTGACTAACTGCCTGACTGACTGAGACTGGACTGACTGACTGACTGACTGACTGAGACTGACTGACTGACTGCTTGACTCTCTGACTGGCTATTTCCCTGACTGACTGAATGACTAAATGACTGACTGACACTGACTGACTGACTGCTTGACTACCTGACTGACTGCTTGACTGACTAACTGACTGGACAGGACTGACCGACTGACTGACTGACGGACTGACTGAATAAGGATGACTGACACTGACTGAATAAGGCTGACTGATTGACTGACTGACAGACTGACTGAATAAGGCTGACCGACTGACTGACTGCCTGACTGACTGACTGACTGAATGACTGACTGACTGACTGACCGAGACTGACTGACTGACTGACTGAGACTGGACTGGACTGACTGACTGACTGACTGACTGAGACTGACTGACTGCTTTAGTGACTAACTGACTGCACAGGACTGACCGACTGACTGACTGACTGACTGACTGCCTGACTGACTGACTGAATGACTGACTGACTGAGACTAAATGACTGACTGCTTGACTGACTGGCTGAAGGACTAACTGACTGACTGAGTGACTGACTGACTGGACTGACTGACTGAGACTGAATGACTGAGTGCTTGACTGATTGACTGTCAGACTGACTGACTGACTTCGCAAAAGGGAAAAATAAAAAAAAAAGAATTATAAAATTAGAAAAAAATATTTGCATTTAAGATTTCCTTTCCGGCTGGGATTTGAACCCAGGGCGTCACTCATGGAAGCCCAACGCTCTCGCCAATATACTATCGGATCTCTGTTGATCGGTGTCTTAATTATAATAAAAACAAAAAATGCACCTTAGTAATTATTGATCTAAAATCTTTGAAATCTAAAGGTCGAATGATTAAACTGACTCAAAATTTTCTTCCGTACATAAATAATCCATATTTGCAAAAGAAAGAAATTGAAAAAAAAAAAGAATCTTCAAATTCGAAGAGAAATATATACGTGGAAGATTTTCGTTCCGGCCGGGACTCGAACCCAGTACCACGCGCTTGGAACCCAACGGTTTAGCCATTAGGCTATCGGAGCTCTGTCGATGGAAGTCTTAAATATAATAAAAACAAAAAATGCACCTTGGTAATTATTGATTCAAACACTTTGAAATTTACAGGTCGAATAATTAAACTGACTCAGAATTTTTCTCCCTACATAAATAATCAATATTCGCAAAAGAAAAAAATTAAAAAAAAAAGAAGAAGAAATTTCAAATTAGAAACTAAAAGTATACATTGAAGATTTTCGTTCAGGCTGGGACTCGAACCCAGGGCCACTCGCATGGAAGCCTAACACTCTAGCCATTAGTCTATGGGAGCTCTGTCGGTGGGAGTTTTAAATATAATAAAAACAAAAAATGCACCTTGGTAATTGTTTATTTAAACACTTTGAAATCTTCGTGTCGAAAAATTAAACTGACTCAGAATTTTCTTCCCTACATAAATAATCAATAATTGCAAAGGAAAGAAATTGAAAAAAAAAAGAATTTTAAATTAGAAAAGAAATATATACATTGAAGATATTCGCTCCGGCTGGGACTCGAACCCAGGCCACTCGCTTGGAAGACCAGCGGTCTAGCCATTAGGCTATCGGAGTTCTGTCGAGCGGAGTCTTACTGCCTGACTGATACTGCCTAACTGACAGACTGACTCACTGACTGACTGATACTGACTGACTGACTCACTGACTGACCGAGACTGACTGACTAACTGCCTGACTGACTGAGACTGGACTGACTGACTGACTGACTGACTGACTGACTGAGACTGACTGACTGACTGCTTGACTCTCTGACTGGCTATTTCACTGACTGACTGAATGACTAAATGACTGACTGACACTGACTGACTGACTGCTTGACTACCTGACTGACTGCTTGACTGACTAACTGGCTGGACAGGACTGACCGACTGACTGACTGACAGACTGACTGAATAAGGATGACTGACAGACTGACTGAATAAGGCTGACTGACTGACTGACTGACAGACTGACTGAATAAGGCTGACCGACTGACTGACTGCCTGACTGACTGACTGACTGAATGACTGACTGACTGACTGACCGAGACTGACTGACTGACTGACTGAGACTGGACTGGACTGACTGACTGACTGACTGACTGAGACTGACTGATTGCTTTAGTGACTAACTGACTGCACAGGACTGACCGACTGCCTGACTGACTGACTGCCTGACTGACTGACTGAATGACTGACTGACTGAGACTAAATGACTGACTGCTTGACTGACTGGCTGAAGGACTAACTGACTGACTGAGTGACTGACTGACTGGACTGACTGACTGAGACTGAATGACTGAGTGCTTGACTGATTGACTGTCAGACTGACTGACTGACTTCGCAAAAGGGAAAAATAAAAAAAAAAGAATTATAAAATTAGAAAAAAATATTTGCATTTAAGATTTCCTTTCCGGCTGGGATTTGAACCCAGGGCGACACTCATGGAAGCCCAACGCTCTCGCCAATATACTATCGGATCTCTGTTGATCGGTGTCTTAATTATAATAAAAACAAAAAATGCACCTTAGTAATTATTGATCTAAAATTATTGAAATCTAAAGGTCGAATGATTGAACTGACTCAGAATTTTCTTCCGTACATAAATAATCCATATTTGCAAAAGAAAGAAATTGAAAAAAAAAAGAATCATCAAATTAGAAGAGAAATATATACATGGAAGATTTTCGTTCCGGCCGGGACTCGAACCCAGTACCACGCGCTTGGAACCCAACGGTCTAGCCATTAGGCTATCGGAGCTCTGTCGATGGAAGTCTTAAATATAATAAAAACAAAAAAATGCACCTTGGTAATTATTGATTCAAACACTTTGAAATTTACAGGTCGAATAATTAAACTGACTCAGAATTTTTCTCCCTACATAAATAATCAATATTCGCAAAAGAGAAAAATTAAAAAAAAAAGAAGAAGAAATTTCAAATTAGAAACTGAAAGTATACATTGAAGATTTTCGTTCAGGCTGGGACTCGAACCCAGGGCCACTCGCTTGGAAGCCTAACACTCTAGCCATTAGTCTATGGGAGCTCTGTCGGTGGGAGTTTTAAATATAATAAAAACAAAAAATGCACCTTGGTAATTGTTTATTTAAACACTTTGAAATCTTCGTGTCGAAAAATTAAACTGACTCAGAATTTTCTTCCCTACATAAATAATCAATAATTGCAAAGGAAAGAAATTGAAAAAAAAAAGAATTTTAAATTAGAAAAGAAATATATACATTGAAGATATTCGCTCCGGCTGGGACTCGAACCCAGGCCACTCGCTTGGAAGACCAGCGGTCTAGCCATTAGGCTATCGGAGTTCTGTCGAGCGGAGTCTTACTGCCTGACTGATACTGCCTGACTGACAGACTGACTCACTGACTGACTGATACTGACTGACTGACTCACTGACTGACCGAGACTGACTGACTAACTGCCTGAATGACTGAGACTGGACTGACTGACTGACTGACTGACTGACTGACTAACTGACTGACCGAGACTGACTGACTAACTGCCTGACTGACTGAGACTGGACTGACTGACTGACTGACTGACTGACTGACTAACTGACTGACTGAGACTGACTGACTGACTGCTTGACTCTCTGACTGGCTATTTCACTGACTGACTGAATGACTAAATGACTGACTGACTGCTTGACTACCTGACTGACTGCTTGACTGACTAACTGACTGGACAGGACTGACCGACTGACTGACTGACAGACTGACTGAATAAGGATGACTGACAGACTGACTGAATAAGGCTGACTGACTGACTGACTGACAGACTGACTGAATAAGGCTGACCGACTGACTGACTGCCTGACTGACTGACTGACTGAATGACTGACTGACTGACTGACCGAGACTGACTGACTGACTGACTGAGACTGGACTGGACTGACTGACTGACTGAGACTGACTGACTGCTTTAGTGACTAACTGACTGCACAGGACTGACCGACTGACTGACTGACTGACTGCCTGACTGACTGACTGACTAAATGACTGACTGACTGAGACTAAATGACTGACTGCTTGACTGACTGGCTGAAGGACTAACTGACTGACTGAGTGACTGACTGACTGGACTGACTGACTGAGACTGAATGACTGAGTGCTTGACTGATTGACTGTCAGACTGACTGACTGACTTCGCAAAAGGGAAAAATAAAAAAAAAGAATTATAAAATTAGAAAAAAATATTTGCATTTAAGATTTCCTTTCCGGCTGGGATTTGAACCCAGGGCGACACTCATGGAAGCCCAACGCTCTCGCCAATATACTATCGGATCTCTGTTGATCGGTGTCTTAATTATAATAAAAACAAAAAATGCACCTTAGTAATTATTGATCTAAAATCTTTGAAATCTAAAGGTCGAATGATTAAACTGACTCAGAATTTTCTTCCGTACATAAATAATCCATATTTGCAAAAGAAAGAAATTGAAAAAAAAAAAAATCTTCAAATTAGAAGAGAAATATATACATGGACGATTTTCGTTCCGGCCGGGACTCGAACCCAGTACCACGCGTTCGGAACCCAACGGTCTAGCCATTAGGCTATCGGAGCTCTGTCGATGGAAGTCTTAAATATAATAAAAACAAAAAATGCACCTTGGTAATTATTGATTCAAACACTTTGAAATTTACAGGTCGAATAATTAAACTGACTCAGAATTTTTCTCCCTACATAAATAATCAATATTCGCAAAAGAGAAAAATTAAAAAAAAAAGAAGAAGAAATTTCAAATTAGAAACTGAAAGTATACATTGAAGATTTTCGTTCAGCCTGGGACTCGAACCCAGGGCCACTCGCTTGGAAGCCTAACACTCTAGCCATTAGTCCTTGGGAGCTCTGTCGGTGGGAGTTTTAAATATAATAAAAACAAAAAATGCACCTTGGTAATTGTTTATTTAAACACTTTGAAATCTTCGTGTCGAAAAATTAAACTGACTCAGAATTTTCTTCCCTACAAAAATAATCAATAATTGCAAAGGAAAGAAATTGAAAAAAAAAGAATTTTCAAATTAGAAAAGAAATATATACATTGAAGATATTCGCTCCGGCTGGGACTCGAACCCAGGCCACTCGCTTGGAAGACCAGCGGTCTAGCCATTAGGCTATCGGAGTTCTGTCGAGCGGAGTCTTACTGCCTGACTGATACTGCCTGACTGACAGACTGACTCACTGACTGACTGATACTGACTGACTGACTCACTGATTGACCGAGACTGACTGACTAACTGCCTGACTGACTGAGACTGGACTGACTGACTGACTGACTGACTGACTGACTAACTGACTGACTGAGACTGACTGACTGACTGCTTGACTCTCTGACTGGCTATTTCACTGACTGACTGAATGACTAAATGACTGACTGACACTGACTGACTGACTGCTTGACTACCTGACTGACTGCTTGACTGACTAACTGACTGGACAGGACTGACCGACTGACTGACTGACAGACTGACTGAATAAGGATGACTGACAGACTGACTGAATAAGGCTGACTGACTGACTGACTGACAGACTGACTGAATAAGGCTGACCGACTGACTGACTGCCTGACTGACTGACTGACTGAATGACTGACTGACTGACTGACTGAGACTGACTGACTGACTGACTGAGACTGGACTGGACTGACTGACTGACTGACTGACTGAGACTGACTGACTGCTTTAGTGACTAACTGACTGCACAGGACTGACCGACTGACTGACTGACTGACTGCCTGACTGACTGACTGACTAAATGACTGACTGACTGAGACTAAATGACTGACTGCTTGACTGACTGGCTGAAGGACTAACTGACTGACTGAGTGACTGACTGACTGGACTGACTGACTGAGACTGAATGACTGAGTGCTTGACTGATTGACTGTCAGACTGACTGACTGACTTCGCAAAATGGAAAAATAAAAAAAAAAAGAATTATAAAATTAGAAAAAAATATTTGCATTTAAGATTTCCTTTCCGGCTGGGATTTGAACCCAGGGCGACACTAATGGAAGCCCAACGCTCTCGCCAATATACTATCGGATCTCTGTTGATCGGTGTCTTAATTATAATAAAAACAAAAAATGCACCTTAGTAGTTATTGATCTAAAATCTTTGAAATCTAAAGGTCGAATGATTAAACTGACTCAGAATTTTCTTCCGTACATAAATAATCCATATTTGCAAAAGAAAGAAATTGAAAAAAAAAAAATCTTCAAATTAGAAGAGAAATATATACATGGAAGATTTTCGTTCCGGCCGGGACTCGAACCCTGTACCACGCACTTATAACCCAACGGTCTAGCCATTAGGCTATCGGAGCTCTGTCGATGGAAGTCTTAAATATAATAAAAACAAAAAATGCACCTTGGTAATTATTGATTCAAACACTTTGAAATTTACAGGTCGAATAATTAAACTGACTCAGAATTTTTCTCCCTACATAAATAATCAATATTCGCAAAAGAGAAAAATTGAAAAAAAAAGAAGAAGAAATTTCAAATTAGAAACTGAAAGTATACATTGAAGATTTTCGTTCAGCCTGGGACTCGAACCCAGGGCCACTCGCTTGGAAGCCTAACACTCTAGCCATTAGTCTATGGGAGCTCTGTCGGTGGGAGTTTTAAATATAATAAAAACAAAAAATGCACCTTGGTAATTGTTTATTTAAACACTTTGAAATCTTCGTGTCAAAAAATTAAACTGACTCAGAATTTTCTTCCCTACAAAAATAATCAATAATTGCAAAGGAAAGAAATTGAAAAAAAAAAAGAATTTTCAAATTAGAAAAGAAATATATACATTGAAGATATTCGCTCCGGCTGGGACTCGAACCCAGGCCACTCGCTTGGAAGACCAGCGGTCTAGCCATTAGGCTATCGGAGTTCTGTCGAGCGGAGTCTTACTGCATGACTGATACTGCCTGACTGACAGACTGACTCACTGACTGACTGATACTGACTGACTGACTCACTGATTGACCGAGACTGACTGACTAACTGCCTGACTGACTGAGACTGGACTGACTGACTGACTGACTGACTGACTGACTAACTGACTGACTGAGACTGACTGACTGACTGCTTGACTCTCTGACTGGCTATTTCACTGACTGACTGAATGACTAAATGACTGACTGACACTGACTGACTGACTGCTTGACTACCTGACTGACTGCTTGACTGACTAACTGACTGGACAGGACTGACCGACTGACTGACTGACAGACTGACTGAATAAGGATGACTGACAGACTGACTGAATAAGGCTGACTGACTGACTGACTGACAGACTGACTGAATAAGGCTGACCGACTGACTGACTGCCTGACTGACTGAATGACTGACTGAATGACTGACTGACTGACTGACCGAGACTGACTGACTGACTGACTGAGACTGGACTGGACTGACTGACTGACTGACTGACTGAGACTGACTGACTGCTTTAGTGACTAACTGACTGCACAGGACTGACCGACTGACTGACTGACTGACTGCCTGACTGACTGACTGACTAAATGACTGACTGACTGAGACTAAATGACTGACTGCTTGACTGACTGGCTGAAGGACTAACTGACTGACTGAGTGACTGACTGACTGGACTGACTGACTGAGACTGAATGACTGAGTGCTTGACTGATTGACTGTCAGACTGACTGACTGACTTCGCAAAAGGGAAAAATAAAAAAAAAAAATTATAAAATTAGAAAAAAATATTTGCATTTAAGATTTCCTTTCCGGCTGGGATTTGAACCCAGGGCGACACTAATGGAAGCCCAACGCTCTCGCCAATATACTATCGGATCTCTGTTGATCGGTGTCTTAATTATAATAAAAACAAAAAATGCACCTTAGTAATTATTGATCTAAAATCTTTAAAATCTAAAGGTCGAATGATTAAACTGACTCAGAATTTTCTTCCGTACATAAATAATCCATATTTGCAAAAGAAAGAAATTGAAAAAAAAAATCTTCAAATTAGAAGAGAAATATATACATGGAAGATTTTCGTTCCGGCCGGGACTCGAACCCAGTACCACGCACTTGGAACCCAACGGTCTAGCCATTAGGCTATCGGAGCTCTGTCGATGGAAGTCTTAAATATAATAAAAACAAAAAATGCACCTTGGTAATTATTGATTCAAACACTTTGAAATTTACAGGTCGAATAATTAAACTGACTCAGAATTTTTCTCCCTACATAAATAATCAATATTCGCAAAAGAGAAAAATAAAAAAAAAGAAGAAGAAATTTCAAATTAGAAACTAAAAGTATACATTGAAGATTTTCGTTCAGGCTGGGACTCGAACCCAGGGCCTCTCGCTTGGAAGCCTAACACTCTAGCCATTAGTCTATGGGAGCTCTGTCGGTGGGAGTTTTAAATATAATAAAAACAAAAAATGCACCTTGGTAATTGTTTATTTAAACACTTTGAAATCTTCGTGTCGAAAAATTAAACTGACTCAGAATTTTCTTCCCTACATAAATAATCAATAATTGCAAAGGAAAGAAATTGAAAAAAAAAAGAATTTTCAAATTAGAAAAGAAATATACACATTGAAGATATTCGCTCCGGCTGGGACTCGAACCCAGGCTACTCGCTTGGAAGACCAGCGGTCTAGCCATTAGGCTATCGGAGTTCTGTCGAGCGGAGTCTTACTGCCTGACTGATACTGCCTGACTGACAGACTGACTCACTGACTGACTGATACTGACTGACTCACTGACTGACCGAGACTGACTGACTAACTGCCTGACTGACTGAGACTGGACTGACTGACTGACTGACTAACTGACTGACTGAGACTGACTGACTGACTGCTTGACTCTCTGACTGACTGACTGACTGACTGACTAACTGACTGACTGAGACTGACTGACTGACTGCTTGACTCTCTGACTGGCTATTTCACTGACTGACTGAATGACTAAATGACTGACTGACACTGACTGACTGACTGCTTGACTACCTGACTGACTGCTTGACTGACTAACTGACTGGACAGGACTGACCGACTGACTGAATAAGGATGACTGACAGACTGACTGAATAAGGCTGACTGACTGCTTGACTGACTAACTGACTGGACAGGACTGACCGACTGACTGAATAAGGATGACTGACAGACTGACTGAATAAGGCTGACTGACTGACTGAGCGAGACTGACTGACTGACTGACTGAGACTGGACTGGACTGACTGACTGACTGACTGACTGAGACTGACTGACTGCTTTAGTGACTAACTGACTGCACAGGACTGACCGACTGACTGACTGACTGACTGAGACTAAATGACTGACTGCTTGACTGACTGGCTGAAGGACTAACTGACTGACTGAGTGACTGACTGACTGGACTGACTGACTGAGACTGAATGACTGAGTGCTTGACTGATTGACTGTCAGACTGACTGACTGACTTCGCAAAAGGGAAAAATAAAAAAAAAAAGAATTATAAAATTAGAAAAAAATATTTGCATTTAAGATTTCCTTTCCGGCTGGGATTTTACCCCAGGGCGACACTCATGGAAGCCCAACGCTCTCGCCAATATACTATCGGATCTCTGTTGATCGGTGTCTTAATTATAATAAAAACAAAAAATGCACCTTAGTAATTATTGATCTAAAATTTTTGAAATCTAAAGTTCGAATGATTAAACTGACTCAGAATTTTCTTCCGTACATAAATAATCCATATTTGCAAAAGAAAGAAATTGAAAAAAAAAAGAATCTTCAAATTAGAAGAGAAATATATACATGGAAGATTTTCGTTCCGGCCGGGACTCGAACCCAGTACCACGCGCTTGGAACCCAACGGTCTAGCCATTAGGCTATCGGAGCTCTGTCGATGGAAGTCTTAAATATAATAAAAACAAAAAATGCACCTTGGTAATTATTGATTCAAACACTTTGAAATTTACAGGTCGAATAATTAAACTGACTCAGAATTTTTCTCCCTACATAAATAATCAATATTCGCAAAAGAGAAAAATTAAAAAAAAAAGAAGAAGAAATTTCAAATTAGAAACTAAAAGTATACATTGAAGATTTTCGTTCAGGCTGGGACTCGAACCCAGGGCCACTCGCTTGGAAGCCTAACACTCTAGCCATTAGTCTATGGGAGCTCTGTCGGTGGGAGTTTTAAATATCATAAAAACAAAAAATGCACCTTGGTAATTGTTTATTTAAACACTTTGAAATCTTCGTGTCGAAAAATTAAACTGACTCAGAATTTTCTTCCCTACATAAATAATCAATAATTGCAAAGGAAAGAAATTGAAAAAAAAAAGAATTTTCAAATTAGAAAAGAAATATATACATTGAAGATATTCGCTCCGGCTGGGACTCGAACCCAGGCCACTCGCTTGGAAGACCAGCGGTCTAGCCATTAGGCTATCGGAGTTCTGTCGAGCGGAGTCTTACTGCCTGACTGATACTGCCTGACTGACAGACTGACAGACTGACTGACTGATACTGACTGACTGACTCACTGACTGACCGAGACTGACTGACTAACTGCCTGACTGACTGAGACTGGACTGACTGACTGACTGACTGACTGACTAACTGACTGACTGAGACTGACTGACTGACTGCTTGACCCTCTGACTGGCTATTTCACTGACTGACTGAATGACTAAATGACTGACTGACACTGACTGACTGACTGCTTGACTACCTGACTGACTGCTTGACTGACTAACTGACTGGACAGGACTGACCGACTGACTGACTGACAGACTGACTGAATAAGGATGACTGACAGACTGACTGAATAAGGCTGACTGACTGACTGACTGACAGACTGACTGAATAAGGCTGACCGACTGACTGACTGCCTGACTGACTGACTGACTGACTGACTGAGACTGACTGACTGCTTTAGTGACTAACTGACTGCACAGGACTGACCGACTGACTGACTGACTGACTGACTGACTGACTGAATGACTGACTGACTGAGACTAAATGACTGACTGCTTGACTGACTGGCTGAAGGACTAACTGACTGACTGAGTGACTGACTGACTGGACTGACTGACTGAGACTGAATGACTGAGTGCTTGACTGATTGACTGTCAGACTGACTGACTGACTTCGCAAAAGGGAAAAATAAAAAAAAAAGAATTATAAAATTAGAAAAAAATATTTGCATTTAAGATTTCCTTTCCGGCTGGGATTTGAACCCAGGGCGACACTAATGGAAGCCCAACGCTCTCGCCAATATACTATCGGATCTCTGTTGATCGGTGTCTTAATTATAATAAAAACAAAAAATGCACCTTAGTAATTATTGATCTAAAATCTTTGAAATCTAAAGGTCGAATGATTAAACTGACTCAGAATTTTCTTCCGTACATAAATAATCCATATTTGCAAAAGAAAGAAATTGAAAAAAAAAATCTTCAAATTAGAAGAGAAATATATACATGGAAGATTTTCGTTCCGGCCGGGACTCGAACCCAGTACCACGCACTTGGAACCCAACGGTCTAGCCATTAGGCTATCGGAGCTCTGTCGATGGAAGTCTTAAATATAATAAAAACAAAAAATGCACCTTGGTAATTATTGATTCAAACACTTTGAAATTTACAGGTCGAATAATTAAACTGACTCAGAATTTTTCTCCCTACATAAATAAGCAATATTCGCAAAAGAGAAAAATAAAAAAAAAGAAGAAGAAATTTCAAATTAGAAACTAAAAGTATACATTGAAGATTTTCGTTCAGGCTGGGACTCGAACCCAGGGCCTCTCGCTTGGAAGCCTAACACTCTAGCCATTAGTCTATGGGAGCTCTGTCGGTGGGAGTTTTAAATATAATAAAAACAAAAAATGCACCTTGGTAATTGTTTATTTAAACACTTTGAAATCTTCGTGTCGAAAAATTAAACTGACTCAGAATTTTCTTCCCTACATAAATAATCAATAATTGCAAAGGAAAGAAATTGAAAAAAAAAAAGAATTTTCAAATTAGAAAAGAAATATACACATTGAAGATATTCGCTCCGGCTGGGACTCGAACCCAGGCTACTCGCTTGGAAGACCAGCGGTCTAGCCATTAGGCTATCGGAGTTCTGTCGAGCGGAGTCTTACTGCCTGACTGATACTGCCTGACTGACAGACTGACTCACTGACTGACTGATACTGACTGACTCACTGACTGACCGAGACTGACTGACTAACTGCCTGACTGACTGAGACTGGACTGACTGACTGACTGACTGACTGACTAACTGACTGACTGAGACTGACTGACTGACTGCTTGACTCTCTGACTGACTGACTGACTGACTGACTAACTGACTGACTGAGACTGACTGACTGACTGCTTGACTCTCTGACTGGCTATTTCACTGACTGACTGAATGACTAAATGACTGACTGACACTGACTGACTGACTGCTTGACTACCTGACTGACTGCTTGACTGACTAACTGACTGGACAGGACTGACCGACTGACTGAATAAGGATGACTGACAGACTGACTGAATAAGGCTGACTGACTGCTTGACTGACTAACTGACTGGACAGGACTGACCGACTGACTGAATAAGGATGACTGACAGACTGACTGAATAAGGCTGACTGACTGACTGAGCGAGACTGACTGACTGACTGACTGAGACTGGACTGGACTGACTGACTGACTGACTGACTGAGACTGACTGACTGCTTTAGTGACTAACTGACTGCACAGGACTGACCGACTGACTGACTGACTGACTGAGACTAAATGACTGACTGCTTGACTGACTGGCTGAAGGACTAACTGACTGACTAAGTGACTGACTGACTGGACTGACTGACTGAGACTGAATGACTGAGTGCTTGACTGATTGACTGTCAGACTGACTGACTGACTTCGCAAAAGGGAAAAATAAAAAAAAAAAGAATTATAAAATTAGAAAAAAATATTTGCATTTAAGATTTCCTTTCCGGCTGGGATTTTACCCCAGGGCGACACTCATGGAAGCCCAACGCTCTCGCCAATATACTATCGGATCTCTGTTGATCGGTGTCTTAATTATAATAAAAACAAAAAATGCACCTTAGTAATTATTGATCTAAAATTTTTGAAATCTAAAGTTCGAATGATTAAACTGACTCAGAATTTTCTTCCGTACATAAATAATCCATATTTGCAAAAGAAAGAAATTGAAAAAAAAAAGAATCTTCAAATTAGAAGAGAAATATATACATGGAAGATTTTCGTTCCGGCCGGGACTCGAACCCAGTACCACGCGCTTGGAACCCAACGGTCTAGCCATTAGGCTATCGGAGCTCTGTCGATGGAAGTCTTAAATATAATAAAAACAAAAAATGCACCTTGGTAATTATTGATTCAAACACTTTGAAATTTACAGGTCGAATAATTAAACTGACTCAGAATTTTTCTCCCTACATAAATAATCAATATTCGCAAAAGAGAAAAATTAAAAAAAAAAGAAGAAGAAATTTCAAATTAGAAACTAAAAGTATACATTGAAGATTTTCGTTCAGGCTGGGACTCGAACCCAGGGCCACTCGCTTGGAAGCCTAACACTCTAGCCATTAGTCTATGGGAGCTCTGTCGGTGGGAGTTTTAAATATCATAAAAACAAAAAATGCACCTTGGTAATTGTTTATTTAAACACTTTGAAATCTTCGTGTCGAAAAATTAAACTGACTCAGAATTTTCTTCCCTACATAAATAATCAATAATTGCAAAGGAAAGAAATTGAAAAAAAAAAGAATTTTCAAATTAGAAAAGAAATATATACATTGAAGATATTCGCTCCGGCTGGGACTCGAACCCAGGCCACTCGCTTGGAAGACCAGCGGTCTAGCCATTAGGCTATCGGAGTTCTGTCGAGCGGAGTCTTACTGCCTGACTGATACTGCCTGACTGACAGACTGACTCACTGACTGACTGATACTGACTGACTGACTCACTGACTGACCGAGACTGACTGACTAACTGCCTGACTGACTGAGACTGGACTGACTGACTGACTGACTGACTGACTAACTGACTGACTGAGACTGACTGACTGACTGCTTGACCCTCTGACTGGCTATTTCACTGACTGACTGAATGACTAAATGACTGACTGACACTGACTGACTGACTGCTTGACTACCTGACTGACTGCTTGACTGACTAACTGACTGGACAGGACTGACCGACTGACTGACTGACAGACTGACTGAATAAGGATGACTGACAGACTGACTGAATAAGGCTGACTGACTGACTGACTGACAGACTGACTGAATAAGGCTGACCGACTGACTGACTGCCTGACTGACTGACTGACTGACTGACTGAGACTGACTGACTGCTTTAGTGACTAACTGACTGCACAGGACTGACCGACTGACTGACTGACTGACTGACTGACTGACTGAATGACTGACTGACTGAGACTAAATGACTGACTGCTTGACTGACTGGCTGAAGGACTAACTGACTGACTGAGTGACTGACTGACTGGACTGACTGACTGAGACTGAATGACTGAGTGCTTGACTGATTGACTGTCAGACTGACTGACTGACTTCGCAAAAGGGAAAAATAAAAAAAAAAGAATTATAAAATTAGAAAAAAATATATGCATTTAAGATTTCCTTTCCGGCTGGGATTTGAACCCAGGACGACACTCATGGAAGCCCAACGCTCTCGCCAATATACTATTGGATCTCTGTTGATCGGTGTCTTAATTATAATAAAAACAAAAAATGCACCTTAGTAATTATTGATCTAAAATCTTTGAAATCTAAAGGTCGAATGATTAAACTGACTCAGAATTTTCTTCCGTACATAAATAATCCATATTTGCAAAAGAAAGAAATTGAAAAAAAAAGAATCTTCAAATTAGAAGAGAAATATATACATGGAAGATTTTCGTTCCGGCCGGGACTCGAACCCAGTACCACGCGCTTGGAACCCAACGGTCTAGCCATTAGGCTATCGGAGCTCTGTCGATGGAAGTCTTAAATATAATAAAAACAAAAAATGCACCTTGGTAATTATTGATTCAAACACTTTGAAATTTACAGGTCGAATAATTAAACTGACTCAGAATTTTTCTCCCTACATAAATAATCAATATTCGCAAAAGAGAAAAATTAAAAAAAAAAGAAGTAGAAATTTCAAATTAGAAACTAAAAGTATACATTGAAGATTTTCGTTCAGGCTGGGGCTCGAACCCAGGGCCACTCGCTTGGAAGCCTAACACTCTAGCCATTAGTCTATGGGAGCTCTGTCGGTGGGAGTTTTAAATATAATAAAAACAAAAAATGCACCTTGGTAATTGTTTATTTAAACACTTTGAAATCTTCGTGTCGAAAAATTAAACTGACTCAGAATTTTCTTCCCTACATAAATAATCAATAATTGCAAAGGAAAGAAATTGAAAAAAAAAAGAATTTTCAAATTAGAAAAGAAATATATACATTGAAGATATTCGCTCCGGCTGGGACTCGAACCCAGGCCACTCGCTTGGAAGACCAGCGGTCTAGCCATTAGGCTATCGGAGTTCTGTCGAGCGGAGTCTTACTGCCTGACTGATACTGCCTGACTGACAGACTGACTCACTGACTGACTGATACTGACTGACTGACTCACTGACTGACCGAGACTGACTGACTAACTGCCTGACTGACTGAGACTGGACTGACTGACTGACTGACTGACTGACTGACTGAGACTGACTGACTGAGACTGACTGACTGACTGCTTGACTCTCCTACTGGCTATTTCACTGACTGACTGAATGACTAAATGACTGACTGACACTGACTGACTGACTGCTTGACTACCTGACTGACTGCTTGACTGACTAACTGACTGGACAGGACTGACCGACTGACTGACTGACAGACTGACTGAATAAGGATGACTGACTGACTGACTGACAGACTGACTGAATAAGGCTGACCGACTGACTGACTGCCTGACTGACTGACTGACTGAATGACTGACTGACTGACTGACCGAGACTGACTGACTGACTGACTGAGACTGGACTGGACTGACTGACTGACTGACTGACTGAGACTGACTGACTGACTGAGACTAAATGACTGACTGACACTGACTGACTGACTGCTTGACTACCTGACTGACTGCTTGACTGACTAACTGACTGGACAGGACTGACCGACTGACTGACTGACAGACTGACTGAATAAGGATGACTGACTGACTGACTGACAGACTGACTGAATAAGGCTGACCGACTGACTGACTGCCTGACTGACTGACTGACTGAATGACTGACTGACTGACTGACCGAGACTGACTGACTGACTGAGACTGGACTGGACTGACTGAATGACTGACTGACTGAGACTAAATGACTGCCTGCTTGACTGACTGGCTGAAGGACTAACTGACTGACTGAGTGACTGACTGACTGGACTGACTGACTGAGACTGAATGACTGAGTGCTTAACTGATTGACTGTCAGACTGACTGACTGACTTCGCAAAAGGGAAAAATAAAAAGAAAAGAATTAGAAAATTAGAAAAAAATATTTGCATTTAAGATTTCCTTTCCGGCTGGGATTTGAACCCAGGGCGACACTCATGGAAGCCCAACGCTCTCGCCAATATACTATCGGATCTCTATTGATCGGTGTCTTAATTATAATAAAAACAAAAAATGCACCTTAGTAATTATTGATCTAAAATCTTTGAAATCTAAAGGTCGAATGATTAAACTGACTCAGAATTTTCTTCCGTACATAAATAATCCATATTTGCAAAAGAAAGAAATTGAAAAAAAAAATCTTCAAATTAGAAGAGAAATATATACATGGAAAATTTTCGTTCCGGCCGGGACTCGAACCCAGTACCACGCGCGTGGAACCCAACGGTCTAGCCATTAGGCTATCGGAGCTCTGTCGATGGAAGTCTTAAATATAATAAAAACAAAAAATGCACCTTGGTAATTATTGATTCAAACACTTTGAAATTTACAGGTCGAATAATTAAACTGACTCAGAATTTTTCTCCCTACATAAATAATCAATATTCGCAAAAGAGAAAAATTAAAAAAAAAAGAAGAAGAAATTTCAAATTAGAAACTAAAAGTATACATTGAAGATTTTCGTTCAGGCTGGGACTCGAACCCAGGGCCACTCGCTTGGAAGCCTAACACTCTAGCCATTAGTCTATGGGAGCTCTGTCGGTGGGAGTTTTAAATATAATAAAAACAAAAAATGCACCTTGGTAATTGTTTATTTAAACACTTTGAAATCTTCGTGTCGAAAAATTAAACTGACTGAGATTTTTCTTCCCTACATAAATAATCAATAATTGCAAAGGAAAGAAATTGAAAAAAAAAAGAATTTTCAAATTAGAAAAGAAATATATACATTGAAGATATTCGCTCCGGCTGGGACTCGAACCCAGGCCACTCGCTTGGAAGACCAGCGGTCTAGCCATTAGGCTATCGGAGTTCTGTCGAGCGGAGTCTTACTGCCTGACTGATACTGCCTGACTGACAGACTGACTCACTGACTGACTGATACTGACTGACTGACTCACTGACTGACTAACTGCCTGACTGACTGAGACTGGACTGACTGACTGAGTGACTGACTGACTGACTGAGACTGACTGACTGAGACTGACTGACTGACTGCTTGACTCTCCTACTGGCTATTTCACTGACTGACTGAATGACTAAATGACTGACTGACACTGACTGACTGACTGCTTGACTACCTGACTGACTGCTTGACTGACTAACTGACTGGACAGGACTGATCGACTGACTGACTGACAGACTGACTGAATAAGGATGACTGACTGACTGACTGACAGACTGACTGAATAAGGCTGACCGACTGACTGACTGCCTGACTGACTGACTGACTGAATGACTGACTGACCGAGACTGACTGACTGACTGACTGAGACTGGACTGGACTGACTGACTGACTGACTGACTGAGACTGACTGACTGCTTTAGTGACTAACTGACTGCACCGGACTGACCGACTGACTGACTGACTGACTGCCTGACTGACTGACTGACTGAATGACTGACTGACTGAGACTAAATGACTGACTGCTTGACTGACTGGCTGAAGGACTAACTGACTGACTGAGTGACTGACTGACTGGACTGACTGACTGAGATTGAATGACTGAGTGCTTGACTGATTGACTGTCAGACTGACTGACTGACTTCGCAAAAGGGAAAAATAAAAAAAAAAGAATTAGAAAATTAGAAAAAAATATTTGCATTTAAGATTTCCTTTCCGGCTGGGATTTGAACCCAGGGCGACACTCATGGAAGCCCAACGCTCTCGCCAATATACTATTGGATCTCTGTTGATCGGTGTCTTAATTATAATAAAAACAAAAAATGCACCTTAGTAATTATTGAGCTAAAATCTTTGAAATCTAAAGGTCGAATGATTAAACTGACTCAGAATTTTCTTCCGTACATAAATAATCCATATTTGCAAAAGAAAGAAATTGAAAAAAAAAGAATCTTCAAATTAGAAGAGAAATATATACATGGAAGATTTTCGTTCCGGCCGGGACTCGAACCCAGTACCACGCGCTTGGAACCCAACGGTCTAGCCATTAGGCTATCGGAGCTCTGGCGATGGAAGTCTTAAATATAATAAAAACAAAAAATGCACCTTGGTAATTGTTTATTTAAACACTTTGAAATCTTCGTGTCGAAAAATTAAACTGACTCAGAATTTTCTTCCCTACATAAATAATCAATAATTGCAAAGGAAAGAAATTGAAAAAAAAAGAATTTTCAAATTAGAAAAGAAATATATACATTGAAGATATTCGCTCCGGCTGGGACTCGAACCCAGGCCACTCGCTTGGAAGACCAGCGGTCTAGCCATTAGGCTATCGGAGTTCTGTCGAGCGGAGTCTTACTGCCTGACTGATACTGCCTGACTGACAGACTGACTCACTGACTGACTGATACTGACTGACTGACTCACTGACTGACCGAGACTGACTGACTAACTGCCTGACTGGCTGAGACTGGACTGACTGACTGACTGACTGACTGACTGACTGAGACTGACTGACTGAGACTGACTGACTGACTGCTTGACTCTCCTACTGGCTATTTCACTGACTGACTGAATGACTAAATGACTGACTGACACTGACTGACTGACTGCTTGACCACCTGACTGACTGCTTGACTGACTAACTGACTGGACAGGACTGACCGACTGACTGACTGACAGACTGACTGAATAAGGATGACTGACTGACTGACTGACAGACTGACTGAATAAGGCTGACCGACTGACTGACTGCCTGACTGACTGACTGACTGAATGACTGACTGACTGACTGACCGAGACTGACTGACTGACTGACTGAGACTGGACTGGACTGACTGACTGACTGAGACTGACTGACTGCTTTAGTGACTAACTGACTGCACAGGACTGACCGACTGACTGACTGCCTGACTGACTGACTGACTGAATGACTGACTGACTGAGACTAAATGACTGACTGCTTGACTGACTGGCTGAAGGACTAACTGACTGACTGAGTGACTGACTGACTGGACTGACTGACTGAGACTGAATGACTGAGTGCTTGACTGATTGACTGTCAGACTGACTGACTGACTTCGCAAAAGGGAAAAATAAAAAAAAAGAATTATAAAATTAGAAAAAAATATTTGCATTTAAGATTTCCTTTCCGGCTGGGATTTGAACCCAGGGCGACACTCATGGAAGCCCAACGCTCTCGCCAATATACTATTGGATCTCTGTTGATCGGTGTCTTAATTATAATAAAAACAAAAAATGCACCTTAGTAATTATTGAGCTAAAATCTTTGAAATCTAAAGGTCGAATGATTGAACTGACTCAGACTTTTCTTCCGTACATAAATAATCCATATTTGCAAAAGAAAGAAATTGAAAAAAAAAGAATCTTCAAATTAGAAGAGAAATATATACATGGAAGATTTTCGTTCCGGCCGGGACTCGAACCCAGTACCACGCGCTTGGAACCCAACGGTCTAGCCATTAGGCTATCGGAGCTCTGTCGATGGAAGTCTTAAATATAATAAAAACAAAAAATGCACCTTGGTAATTATTGATTCAAACACTTTGAAATTTACAGGTCGAAAAATTAAACTGACTGAGATTTTTCTTCCCTACATAAATAATCAATAATTGCAAAGGAAAGAAATTGAAAAAAAAAAAGAATTTTCAAATTAGAAAAGAAATATATACATTGAAGATATTCGCTCCGGCTGGGACTCGAACCCAGGCCACTCGCTTGGAAGAAGAGCGGTCTAGCCATTAGGCTATCGGAGTTCTGTCGAGCGGAGTCTTACTGCCTGACTGATACTGCCTGACTGACAGACTGACTCACTGACTGACTGATACTGACTGACTGACTCACTGACTGACCGAGACTGACTGACTAACTGCCTGACTGACTGAGACTGGACTGACTGACTGAGTGACTGACTGACTGACTGAGACTGACTGACTGAGACTGACTGACTGACTGCTTGACTCTCCTACTGGCTATTTCACTGACTGACTGAATGACTAAATGACTGACTGACACTGACTGACTGACTGCTTGACTACCTGACTGACTGCTTGACTGACTAACTGACTGGACAGGACTGACCGACTGACTGACTGACAGACTGACTGAATAAGGATGACTGACTGACTGACTGACAGACTGACTGAATAAGGCTGACCGACTGACTGACTGCCTGACTGACTGACTGACTGAATGACTGACTGACTGACTGACCGAGACTGACTGACTGAATGACTGACTGACTGACTGACCGAGACTGACTGACTGACTGACTGAGACTGACTGACTGCTTTAGTGACTAACTGACTGCACAGGACTGACCGACTGACTGACTGACTGACTGCCTGACTGACTGACTGACTGAATGACTGACTGACTGAGACTAAATGACTGACTGCTTGACTGACTGGCTGAAGGACTAACTGACTGACTGAGTGACTGACTGACTGGACTGACTGACTGAGATTGAATGACTGAGTGCTTGACTGATTGACTGTCAGACTGACTGACTGACTTCGCAAAAGGGAAAAATAAAAAAAAAGAATTAGAAAATTAGAAAAAAATATTTGCATTTAAGATTTCCTTTCCGGCTGGGATTTGAACCCAGGGCGACACTCATGGAAGCCCAACGCTCTCGCCAATATACTATTGGATCTCTGTTGATCGGTGTCTTAATTATAATAAAAACAAAAAATGCACCTTAGTAATTATTGAGCTAAAATCTTTGAAATCTAAAGGTCGAATGATTAAACTGACTCAGAATTTTCTTCCGTACATAAATAATCCATATTTGCAAAAGAAAGAAATTGAAAAAAAAAAGAATCTTCAAATTAGAAGAGAAATATATACATGGAAGATTTTCGTTCCGGCCGGGACTCGAACCCAGTACCACGCGCTTGGAACCCAACGGTCTAGCCATTAGGCTATCGGAGCTCTGTCGATGGAAGTCTTAAATATAATAAAAACAAAAAATGCACCTTATTAATTGTTTATTTAAACACTTTGAAATCTTCGTGTCGAAAAATTAAACTGACTCAGAATTTTCTTCCCTACATAAATAATCAATAATTGCAAAGGAAAGAAATTGAAAAAAAAAGAATTTTCAAATTAGAAAAGAAATATATACATTGAAGATATTCGCTCCGGCTGGGACTCGAACCCAGGCCACTCGCTTGGAAGACCAGCGGTCTAGCCATTAGGCTATCGGAGTTCTGTCGAGCGGAGTCTTACTGCCTGACTGATACTGCCTGACTGACAGACTGACTCACTGACTGACTGATACTGACTGACTGACTCACTGACTGACCGAGACTGACTGACTAACTACCTGACTGACTGAGACTGGACTGACTGACTGACTGACTGACTGACTGACTGAGACTGACTGACTGAGACTGACTGACTGACTGCTTGACTCTCCTACTGGCTATTTCACTGACTGACTGAATGACTAAATGACTGACTGACACTGACTGACTGACTGCTTGACTACCTTACTGACTGCTTGACTGACTAACTGACTGGACAGGACTGACCGACTGACTGACTGACAGACTGACTGAATAAGGATGACTGACTGACTGACTGACAGACTGACTGAATAAGGCTGACCGACTGACTGACTGCCTGACTGACTGACTGACTGAATGACTGACTGACTGACTGACCGAGACTGACTGACTGACTGACTGAGACTGACTGACTGACTGACTGAGACTGGACTGGACTGACTGACTGACTGACTGACTGAGACTGACTGACTGCTTTAGTGACTAACTGACTGCACAGGACTGACCGACTGACTGACTGCCTGACTGACTGACTGACTGAATGACTGACTGGCTGAGACTAAATGACTGACTGCTTGACTGACTGGCTGAAGGACTAACTGACTGACTGAGTGACTGACTGACTGGACTGACTGACTGAGACTGAATGACTGAGTGCTTGACTGATTGACTGTCAGACTGACTGACTGACTTCGCAAAAGGGAAAAATAAAAAAAAAAGAATTATAAAATTAGAAAAAAATATTTGCATTTAAGATTTCCTTTCCGGCTGGGATTTGAACCCAGGGCGACACTCATGGAAGCCCAACGCTCTCGCCAATATACTATTGGATCTCTGTTGATCGGTGTCTTAATTATAATAAAAACAAAAAATGCACCTTAGTAATTATTGAGCTAAAATCTTTGAAATCTAAAGGTCGAATGATTAAACTGACTCAGAATTTTCTTCCGTACATAAATAATCCATATTTGCAAAAGAAAGAAATTGAAAAAAAAAGAATCTTCAATTTAGAAGAGAAATATATACATGGAAGATTTTCGTTCCGGTCGGGACTCGAACCCAGTACCACGCGCTTGGAACCCAACGGTCTAGCCATTAGGCTATCGGAGCTCTGTCGATGGAAGTCTTAAATATAATAAAATCAAAAAATGCACCTTGGTAATTATTGATTCAAACACTTTGAAATTTACACGTCGAATAATTAAACTGACTCAGAATTTTTCTCCCTACATAAATAATCAATATTCGCAAAAGAGAAAAATTAAAAAAAAAAAAGAAGAAGAAATTTCAAAATAGAAACTAAAAGTATACATTGAAGATTTTCGTTCAGGCTGGGACTCGAACCCAGGGCCACTCGCTTGGAAGCCTAACACTCTAGCCATTAGTCTATGGGAGCTCTGTCGGTGGGAGTTTTAAATATAATAAAAACAAAAAATGCACCTTGGTAATTGTTTATTTAAACACTTTGAAATCTTCGTGTCGAAAAATTAAACTGACTCAGAATTTTCTTCCCTACATAAATAATCAATAATTGCAAAGGAAAGAAATTGAAAAAAAAAGAATTTTCAAATTAGAAAAGAAATATATACATTGAAGATATTCGCTCCTGCTGGGACTCGAACCCAGGCCACTCGCTTGGAAGACCAGCGGTCTAGCCATTAGGCTATCGGAGTTCTGTCGAGCGGAGTCTTACTGCCTGACTGATACTGCCTGACTGACAGACTGATACTGACTGACTGACTCACTGACTGACCGAGACTGACTGACTAACTGCCTGACTGACTGACTGACTAACTGACTGACTGAGACTGCCTGACTGACTGCTTGACTCTCTGACTGGCTATTTCACTGACTGACTGAATGACTAAATGACTGACTGACACTGACTGACTGACTGCTTGACTACCTGACTGACTACTTGACTGACTAACTGACTGGACAGGACTGACCGACTGACTGACTGACAGACTGACTGAATAAGGATGACTGACAGACTGACTGAATAAGGCTGACTGACTGACTGACTGACAGACTGACTGAATAAGGCTTACCGACTGACTGACTGCCTGACTGACTGACTGACTGAATGACTGACTGACTGACTGACCGAGACTGACTGACTGACTGACTGAGACTGGACTGGACTGACTGACTGACTGACTGACTGAGACTGACTGACTGCTTTAGTGACTAACTGACTGCACAGGACTGACCGACTGACTGACTGACTGACTGCCTGACTGACTGACTGACTGCCTGACTGACTGACTGACTGAATGACTGACTGACTGAGACTAAATGACTGACTGCTTGACTGACTGGCTGAAGGACTGACTGACTGACTGAGTGACTGACTGACTGGACTGACTGACTGAGACTGAATGACTGAGTGCTTGACTGATTGACTGTCAGACTGACTGACTGACTTCGCAAAAGGAAAAAATAAAAAAAAAAGAATTATAAAATTAGAAAAAAATATATTCATTTAAGATTTCCTTTCCGGCTGGGATTTGAACCCAGGGCGACACTCATGGAAGCCCAACGCTCTCGCCAATATACTATCGGATCTCTGTTGATCGGTGTCTTAATTATAATAAAAACAAAAAATGCACCTTAGTAATTATTGATCTAAAATCTTTGAAATCTAAACTTCGAATGATTAAACTGACTCAGAATTTTCTTCCGTACATAAATAATCCATATTTGCAAAAGAAAGAAATTGAAAAAAAAAAAGAATCTTCAAATTAGAAGAGAAATATATACATGGAAGATTTTCGTTCCGGCCGGGACTCGAACCCAGTACCACGCGCTTTGAACCCAACGGTCTAGCCATTAGGCTATCGGAGCTCTGTCGATGGAAGTCTTAAATATAATAAAAACAAAAAATGCACCTTGGTAATTATTGATTCAAACACTTTGAAATTTACAGGTCGAATAATTAAACTGACTCAGAATTTTTCTCCCTACATAAATAATCAATATTCGCAAAAGAGAAAAATTAAAAAAAAAAAGAAGAAGAAATTTCAAAATAGAAACTAAAAGTATACATTGAAGATTTTCGTTCAGGCTGGGACTCGAACCCAGGGCCACTCGCTTGGAAGCCTAACACTCTAGCCATTAGTCTATGGGAGCTCTGTCGGTGGGAGTTTTAAATATAATAAAAACAAAAAATGCACCTTGGTAATTGTTTATTTAAACACTTTGAAATCTTCGTGTCGAAAAATTAAACTGACTCAGAATTTTCTTCCCTACATAAATAATCAATAATTGCAAAGGAAAGAAATTGAAAAAAAAAGAATTTTCAAATTAGAAAAGAAATATATTCATTGAAGATATTCGCTCCTGCTGGGACTCGAACCCAGGCGACTCGCTTGGAAGACCAGCGGTCTAGCCATTAGGCTATCGGAGTTCTGTCGAGCGGAGTCTAACTGCCTGACTGATACTGCCTGACTGACTCACTGACTGACTGATACTGACTGACTGACTCACTGACTGACCGAGACTGACTGACTAACTGCCTGACTGACTGAGACTGGACTGACTGACTGACTGACTGACTGACTGACTGACTAACTGACTGACTGAGACTGACTGACTGACTGCTTGACTCTCTGACTGTCTATTTCACTGACTGACTGAATGACTAAATGACTGACTGACACTGACTGACTGACTGCTTGACTACCTGACTGACTGCTTGACTGACTAACTGACTGGACAGGACTGACCGACTGACTGACTGACAGACTGACTGAATAAGGATGACTGACAGACTGACTGACTGAATAAGGCTGACTGACAGACTGACTGACAGACTGACTGAATAAGGCTGACCGACTGACTGACTGCCTGACTGACTGACTGACTGAATGACTGACTGACTGAATGACTGACTGACTGACTGACCAAGACTGACTGACTGACTGACTGACTGAGACTGGACTGGACTGACTGACTGACTGACTGACTGAGACTGACTGACTGCTTTAGTGACTAACTGACTGCACAGGACTGACCGACTGACTGACTGACTGACTGACTGACTGACTGACTGACTGAATGACTGACTGACTGAGACTAAATGACTGCCTGCTTGACTGACTGGCTGAAGGACTAACTGACTGACTGAGTGACTGACTGACTGGACTGACTGACTGAGACTGAATGACTGAGTGCTTGACTGATTGACTGTCAGACTGACTGACTGACTTCGCAAAAGGGAAAAAAAAAAAAAAAAATTATAAAATTAGAAAAAAATATTTGCATTTAAGATTTCCTTTCCGGCTGGGATTTGAACCCAGGGCGACACTCATGGAAGCCCAACGCTCTCGCCAATATACTATCGGATCTCTGTTGATCGGTGTCTTAATTATAATAAAAACAAAAAATGCACCTTAGTAATTATTGATCTAAAATCTTTGAAATCTAAAGGTCGAATGATTAAACTGACTCAGAATTTTCTTCCGTACATAAATAATCCATATTTGCAAAAGAAAGAAATTGAAAAAAAAAAATCTTCAAAGTAGAAGAGAAATATATACATGGAAGATTTTCGTTCCGGCCGGGACTCGAACCCAGTACCACGCGCTTGGAACCCAACGGTCTAGCCATTAGGCTATCGGAACTCTGTCGATGGAAGTCTTAAATATAATAAAAACAAAAAATGCACCTTGGTAATTATTGATTCAAACACTTTGAAATTTACAGGTCGAATAATTAAACTGACTCAGAATTTTTCTCCCTACATAAATAATCAATATTCGCAAAAGAGAAAAATTAAAAAAAAAGAAGAAGAAATTTCAAATTAGATACTAAAAGTATACATTGAAGCTTTTCGTTCAGGCTGGGACTCGAACCCAGGGCCACTCGCTTGGAAGCCTAACACTCTAGCCATTAGTCTATGGGAGCTGTGTCGGTGGGAGTTTTAAATATAATAAAAACAAAAAATGCACCTTGGTAATTGTTTATTTAAACACTTTGAAATCTTCGTGTCGAAAAATTAAACTGACTCAGAATTTTCTTCCCTACATAAATAATCAATAATTGCAAAGGAAAGAAATTGAAAAAAAAAAGAATTTTCAAATTAGAAAAGAAATATATACATTAAGATATTCGCTCCGGCTGGGACTCGAACCCAGGCCACTCGCTTGGAAGACCAGCGGTCTAGCCATTAGGCTATCGGAGTTCTGTCGAGCGGAGTCTTACTGCCTGACTGATACTGCCTGACTGACAGACTGACTCACTGACTGACTGATACTGACTGACTGACTCACTGACTGACCGAGACTGACTGACTAACTGCCTGACTGACTGAGACTGGACTGACTGACTGACTGACTGACTGACTGACTAACTGACTGACTGAGACTGACTGACTGACTGCTTGACTCTCTGACTGGCTATTTCACTGACTGACTGAATGACTAAATGACTGACTGACACTGACTGACTGACTGCTTGACTACCTGACTGACTGCTTGACTGACTAACTGACTGGACAGGACTGACCGACTGACTGACTGACAGACTGACTGAATAAGGATGACTGACAGACTGACTGAATAAGGCTGACTGACTGACTGACTGACAGACTGACTGAATAAGGCTGATCGACTGACTGACTGCCTGACTGACTGACTGACTGAATGACTGACTGACTGACTGACCGAGAATGACTGACTGACTGACTGAGACTGGACTGGACTGACTGACTGACTGACTGAGACTGACTGACTGCTTTAGTGACTAACTGACTGCACAGGACTGACCGACTGACTGACTGACTGACTGCCTGACTGAATGACTGACTGACTGAGACTAAATGACTGACTGCTTGACTGACTGGCTGAAGGACTAACTGACTGACTGAGTGACTGGACTGACTGACTGAGACTGAATGACTGAGTGCTTGACTGATTGACTGTCAGACTGACTGACTGACTTCGCAAAAGGGAAAAATAAAAAAAAAAAGAATTATAAAATTAGAAAAAAATATTTGCATTTAAGATTTCCTTTCCGGCTGGGATTTGAACCCAGGGCGACACTCATGGAAGCCCAACGCTCTCGCCAATATACTATTGGATCTCTGTTGATCGATGTCTTAATTATAATAAAAACAAAAAATGCACCTTAGTAATTATTGATCTAAAATCTTTGAAATCTAAAGGTCGAATGATTAAACTGACTCAGAATTTTCTTCCGTACATAAATAATCCATATTTGCAAAAGAAAGAAATTGAAAAAAAAAAGAATCTTCAAATTAGAAGAGAAATATATACGTGGAAGATTTTCGTTCCGGCCGGGACTCGAACCCAGTACCACGCGCTTGGAACCCAACGGTCTAGCCATTAGGCTATCGGAGCTCTGTCGATGGAAGTCTTAAATATAATAAAAACAAAAAATGCACCTTGGTAATTATTGATTCAAACACTTTGAAATTTACAGGTCGAATAATTAAACTGACTCAGAATTTTTCTCCCTACATAAATAATCAATATTCGCAAAAGAGAAAAATTAAAAAAAAAAAAGAAGAAGAAATTTCAAATTAGAAACTAAAAGTATACATTGAAGATTTTCGTTCAGGCTGGGACTCGAACCCAGGGCCACTCGCTTGGAAGCCTAACACTCTAGCCATTAGTCTATGGGAGCTCTGTCGGTGGGAGTTTTAAATATAATAAAAACAAAAAATGCACCTTGGTAATTGTTTATTTTAACACTTTGAAATCTTCGTGTCGAAAAATTAAACTGACTCAGAATTTTCTTCCCTACATAAATAATCAATAATTGCAAAGGAAAGAAATTGAAAAAAAAAAGAATTTTCAAATTAGAAAAGAAATATATACATTGAAGATATTCGCTCCGGCTGGGACTCGAACCCAGGCCACTCGCTTGGAAGACCAGCGGTCTAGCCATTAGGCTATCGGAGATTTGTCAAGCGGAGTCTTACTGCCTGACTAATACTGCCTGACTGACAGACTGACTCACTGACTGACTGATACTGACTGACTGACTCACTGACTGACTAACTGCCTGACTGACGGAGACTGGACTGACTGACTGACTGACTGACTGACTGACTAACTGACTGACTGAGACTGACTGACTGACTGCTTGACTCTCTGACTGGCTATTTCACTGACTGACTGAATGACTAAATGACTGACTGACACTGACTGACTGACTGCTTGACTACCTGACTGACTGCTTGACTGACTAACTGACTGGACAGGACTGACCGACTAACTGACTGACAGACTGACTGAATAAGGGTGACTGACAGACTGACTGAATAAGGCTGACTGACTGACTGACTGACAGACTGACTGAATAAGGCTGACCGACTGACTGACTGCCTGACTGACTGACTGACTGAATGACTGACTGACTGACTGACCGAGACTGACTGACTGACTGACTGAGACTGGACTGGACTGACTGACTGACTGACTGACTGAGACTGACTGACTGCTTTAGTGACTAACTGACTGCACAGGACTGACCGACTGACTGACTGACTGAATGACTGACTGACTGAGACTAAATGACTGACTGCTTGACTGACTGGCTGAAGGACTAACTGACTGACTGAGTGACTGACTGACTGGACTGAATGACTGAGTGCTTGACTGATTGACTGTCAGACTGACTGACTGACTTCGCAAAAGGGAAAAATAAAAAAAAAAAAGAATTATAAAATTAGAAAAAAATATTTGCATTTAAGATTTCCTTTCCGGCTGGGATTTGAACCCAGGGCGACACTCATGAAAGCCCAACGCTCTCGCCAATATACTATCGGATCTCTGTTGATCGGTGTCTTAATTATAATAAAAACAAAAAATGCACCTTAGTAATTATTGATCTAAAATCTTTGAAATCTAAAGGTCGAATGATTAAACTGACTCAGAATTTTCTTCCGTACATAAATAATCCATATTTGCAAAAGGAAGAAATTGAAAAAAAAAGAATCTGTAAATTAGAAGAGAAATATATACATGGAAGATTTTTGTTCCGGCCGGGACTCGAACCCAGTACCACGCGCTTGGAACCCAACGGTCTAGCCATTAGGCTATCGGAGCTCTGTCGATGGAAGTCTTAAATATAATAAAAACAAAAAATGCACCTTGGTAATTATTGATTCAAACACTTTGAAATTTACAGGTCGAATAATTAAACTGACTCAGAATTTTTCTCCCTACATAAATAATCAATATTCGCAAAAGAGAAAAATTAAAAAAAAAAGAAGAAGAAATTTCAAATTAGAAACTAAAAGTATACATTGAAGATTTTCGTTCAGGCTGGGACTCGATCCCAGGGCCACTCGCTTGGAAGCCTAACACTCTAGCCATTAGTCTATGGGAGCTCTGTCGGTGCGAGTTTTAAATATAATAAAAACAAAAAATACACCTTGGTAATTGTTTATTTAAACACTTTGAAATCTTCGTGTCGAAAAATTAAACTGACTCAGAATTTTCTTCCCTACATAAATAATCAATAATTGCAAAGGAAAGAAATTGAAAAAAAAAAAGAATTTTCAAATTAGAAAAGAAATATATACATTGAAGATATTCGCTCCGGCTGGGACTCGAACCCAGGCCACTCGCTTGGAAGACCAGCGGTCTAGCCATTAGGCTATCGGAGTTCTGTCGAGCGGAGTCTTACTGCCTGACTGATACTGCCTGACTGACAGACTGACTCACTGACTGACTGACTGACTCACTGACTGACCGAGACTGACTGACTAACTGCCTGACTGACTGAGACTGGACTGACTGACTGACTGACTGACTGACTGACTAACTGACTGACTGAGACTGACTGACTGACTGCTTGACTCTCTGACTGGCTATTTCACTGACTGACTGAATGACTAAATGACTGACTGACACTGACTGACTGACTGCTTGACTACCTGACTGACTGCTTGACTGACTGCTTTACTGGACAGGACTGACCGACTGACTGACTGACAGACTGACTGAATAAGGCTGACTGACTGTCTGACTGACATACTGACTGAATAAGGCTGACCGACTGACTGACTGCCTGACTGACTGACTGACTGACCGAGACTGACTGACTGACTGACTGAGACTGGACTGGACTGACTGACTGACTGACTGACTGAGACTAACTGACTGCTTTAGTGACTAACTGACTGCACAGGACTGACCGACTGACTGACTGACTGACTGACTGACTGAATGACTGACTGACTGAGACTAAATGACTGACTGCTTGACTGACTGGCTGAAGGACTAACTGACTGACTGAGTGACTGACTGACTGGACTGACTGACTGAGACTGAATGACTGAGTGCTTGACTGATTGACTGTCAGACTGACTGACTGACTTCGCAAAAGGGAAAAATAAAAAAAAAAGAATTATAAAATTAGAAAGAAATATTTGCATTTAAGATTTCCTTTCCGGCTGGGATTTGAACCCAGGGCGACACTCATGGAAGCCCAACGTTCTCGCCAATATACTATCGGATCTCTGTTGATCGGTGTCTTAATTATAATAAAAACAAAAAATGCACCTTAGTAATTATTGATCTAAAATCTTTGAAATCTAAAGGTCGAATGATTAAACTGACTCAGAATTTTCTTCCGTACATAAATAATCCGTATTTGCAAAAGGAAGAAATTGAAAAAAAAAGAATCTTCAAATTAGAAGAGAAATATATACATGGAAGATTTTCCTTCCGGCCGGGACTCGAACCCAGTACCACGCGCTTGGAACCCAACGGTCTAGCCATTAGGCTATCGGAGCTCTGGCGATGGAACTCTTAAATATAATAAAAACAAAAAATGCACCTTGGTAATTATTGATTCAAACACTTTGAAATTTACAGGTCGAATAATTAAACTGACTCAGAATTTTTCTCCCTACATAAATAATCAATATTCGCAAAAGAGAAAAATTAAAAAAAAAAGAAGAAGAAATTTCAAATTAGAAACTAAAAGTATACATTGAAGATTTTCGTTCAGGCTGGGACTCGAACCCAGGGCCACTCGCTTGGAAGCCTAACACTCTAGCCATTAGTCTATGGGAGCTCTGTCGGTGGGAGTTTTAAATATAATAAAAACAAAAAATGCACTTTGGTAATTGTTTATTTAAACACTTTGAAATCTTCGTGTCGAAAAATTAAACTGACTCAGAATTTTCTTCCCTACATAAATAATCAATAATTGCAAAGGAAAGAAATTGAAAAAAAAAGAATTTTCAAATTAGAAAAGAAATATATACATTGAAGATATTCGCTCCGGCTGGGACTCGAACCCAGGCCACTCGCTTGGAAGACCAGCGGTCTAGCCATTAGGCTATCGGAGTTCTGTCGAGCGGAGTCTTACTGCCTGACTGATACTGCCTGACTGACAGACTGACTCACTGACTGACTGATACTGACTGACTGACTCACTGACTGACCGAGACTGACTGACTAACTGCCTGACTGACTGAGACTGGACTGACTGACTGACTGACTGACTGACTGACTAACTGACTGACTGAGACTGACTGACTGACTGCTTGACTCTCTGACTGGCTATTTCACTGACTGACTGAATGACTAAATGACTGACTGACACTGACTGACTGACTGCTTGACTACCTGACTGACTGCTTGACTGACTAACTGACTGGACAGGACTGACCGACTGACTGACTGGACAGGACTGACCGACTGACTGACTGACAGACTGACTGAATAAGGATGACTGACAGACTGACTGAATAAGGCTGACTGAGTGACTGACTGACAGACTGACTGAATAAGGCTGACAGACTGACTGAATAAGGCTGACTGACTGACTGAATGACTGACTGACTGACTGACCGAGACTGACTGACTGACTGACTGAGACTGGACTGGACTGACTGACTGACTGACTGAGACTGACTGACTGCTTTAGTGACTAACTGACTGCACAGGACTGACCGACTGACTGACTGACTGACTGCCTGACTGACTGACTGACTGAATGACTGAGACTAAATGACTGACTGCTTGACTGACTGGCTGAAGGACTAACTGACTGACTGAGTGACTGACTGACTGGACTGACTGACTGAGACTGAATGACTGAGTGCTTGACTGATTGACTGTCAGACTGACTGACTGACTTCGCAAAAGGGAAAAATAAAAAAAAAGAATTATAAAATTAGAAAAAAATATTTGCATTTAAGATTTCCTTTCCCGCTGGGATTTGAACACAGGGCGACACTCATGGAAGCCCAACGCTCTCGCCAATATACTATCGGATCTTTGTTGATCGGTGTCTTAATTATAATAAAAACAAAAAATGCACCTTAGTAATTATTGATCTAAAATCTTTGAAATCTAAAGGTCGAATGATTAAACTGACTCAGAAGTTTCTTCCGTACATAAATAATCCATATTTGCAAAAGAAAGAAATTGAAAAAAAAAAAGAATCTTCAAATTAGAAGAGAAATATATACATGGAAGATTTTCGTTCCGGCCGGGACTCGAACCCAGTACCACGCGCTTGGAACCCAACGGTCTAGCCATTAGGCTATCGGAGCTCTGTCGATGGAAGTCTTAAATATAATAAAAACAAAAAATGCACCTTGGTAATTATTGATTCAAACACTTTGAAATTTACAGGTCGAATAATTAAACTGACGCAGAATTTTTCTCCCTACATAAATAATCAATATTCGCAAAAGAGAAAAATTAAAAAAAAAAGAAGAAGAAATTTCAAATTAGAAACTAAAAGTATACATTGAAGATTTTCGTTCAGGCTGGGACTCGAACCCAGGGCCACTCGCTTGGAAGCCTAACACTCTAGCCATTAGTCTATGGGAGCTCTGTCGGTGGGAGTTTTAAATATAATAAAAACAAAAAATGCACCTTGGTAATTGTTTTTTAAACACTTTAAATCTTCGTGTCGAAAAATTAAACTGACTCAGAATTTTCTTCCCTACATAAATAATCAATAATTGCAAAGGAAAGAAATTGAAAAAAAAAAGAATTTTCAAATTTGAAAAGAAATATATACATTGAAGATATTCGCTCCGGCTGGGACTCGAACCCAGGCCACTCGCTTGGAAGACCAGCGGTCTAGCCATTAGGTTATCGGAGTTCTGTCGAGCGGAGTCTTACTGCCTGACTGATACTGCCTGACTGACAGACTGACTCACTGACTGACTGATACTGACTGACTGACTCACTGACTGACCGAGACTGACTGACTAACTGCCTGACTGACTGACTGACTGACTGACTGACTGACTGACTAACTGACTGACTGAGACTGACTGACTGACTGCTTGACTCTCTGACTGGCTATTTCACTGACTGACTAAATGACTAAATGACTGACTGACACTGACTGACTGACTGCTTGACTACCTGACTGACTGCTTGACTGACTAACTGACTGGACAGGACTGACCGACTGACTGACTGACAGACTGACTGAATAAGGATGACTGACAGACTGACTGAATAAGGCTGACTGACTGACTGACTGACAGACTGACTGAATAAGGCTGACCGACTGACTGACTGCCTGACTGACTGACTGACTGAATGACTGACTGACTGACTGACCGAGACTGACTGACTGACCGACTGAGACTGGACTGGACTGACTGACTGACTGACTGAGACTGACTGACTGCTTTAGTGACTAACTGACTGCACAGGACTGACCGACTGACTGACTGACTGACTGCCTGACTGACTGACTGACTGAATGACTGAGACTAAATGACTGACTGCTTGACTGACTGGCTGAAGGACTAACTGACTGACTGAGTGACTGACGGACTGGACTGACTGACTGACACTGACTGACTGACTGCTTGACTACCTGACTGACTGCTTGACTGACTAACTGACTGGACAGGACTGACCGACTGACTGACTGACAGACTGACTGAATAAGGATGACTGACAGACTGACTGAATAAGGCTGACTGACTGACTGACTGACAGACTGACTGAATAAGGCTGACCGACTGACTGACTGCCTGACTGACTGACTGACTGAATGACTGACTGACTGACTGACCGAGACTGACTGTCTGACTGACTGAGACTGGACTGGACTGACTGACTGACTGACTGAGTGAGACTGACTTACTGCTTTAGTGACTAACTGACTGCACAGGACTGACCGATTGACTGACTGACTGACTGCCTGACTGACTGACTGACTGAATGACTGACTGACTGAGACTAAATGACTGACTGCTTGACTGACTGGCTGAAGGACTAACTGACTGACTGAGTGACTGACTGACTGGACTGACTGACTGAGACTGAATGACTGAGTGCTTGACTGATTGACTGTCAGACTGACTGACTGACTTCGCAAAAGGGAAAAATAAAAAAAAAAGAATTATAAAATTAGAACAAAATATTTGCATTTAAGATTTCCTTTCCGGCTGGGATTTGAACCCAGGGAGACACTCATGGAAGCCCAACGCTCTCGCCAATATACTATCGGATCTCTGTTGATCGGTGTCTTAATTATAATAAAAACAAAAAATGCACCTTAGTAATTATTGATCTAAAATCTTTGAAATCTAAAGGTCGAATGATTAAACTGACTCAGAATTTTCTTCCGTACATAAATAATCCATATTTGCAAAAGAAAGAAATTGAAAAAAAAAAGAATCTTCAAATTAGAAGAGAAATATATACATGGAAGATTTTCGTTCCGGCCGGGACTCGAACCCAGTACCACGCGCTTGGAACCCAACGGTCTAGCCATTAGGCTATCGGAGCTCTGTCGATGGAAGTCTTAAATATAATAAAAACAAAAAATGCACCTTGGTAATTATTGATTCAAACACTTTGAAATTTACAGGTCGAATAATTAAACTGACTCAGAATTTTTCTCCCTACATAAATAATCAATATTCGCAAAAGAGAAAAATTAAAAAAAAAAAGAAGAAGAAATTTCAAATTAGAAACTAAAAGTATACATTGAAGATTTTCGTTCAGGCTGGGACTCGAACCCAGGGCCACTCGCTTGGAAGCCTAACACTCTAGCCATTAGTCTATGGGAGCTCTGTCGGTGGGAGTTTTAAATATAATAAAAACAAAAAATGCACCTTGGTAATTGTTTATTTTAACACTTTGAAATCTTCGTGTCGAAAAATTAAACTGACTCAGAATTTTCTTCCCTACATAAATAATCAATAATTGCAAAGGAAAGAAATTGAAAAAAAAAAAGAATTTTCAAATTAGAAAAGAAATATATACATTGAAGATATTCGCTCCGGCTGGGACTCGAACCCAGGCCACTCGCTTGGAAGACCAGCGGTCTAGCCATTAGGCTATCGGAGATTTGTCGAGCGGAGTCTTACTGCCTGACTGATACTGCCTGACTGACAGACTGACTCACTGACTGACTGATACTGACTGACTGACTCACTGACTGACTAACTGCCTGACTGACTGAGACTGGACTGACTGACTGACTGACTGACTGACTAACTGACTGACTGAGACTGACTGACTGACTGCTTGACTCTCTGACTGGCTATTTCACTGACTGACTGAATGACTAAATGACTGACTGACACTGACTGACTGACTGCTTGACTACCTGACTGACTGCTTGACTGACTAACTGACTGGACAGGACTGACCGACTGACTGACTGACAGACTGACTGAATAAGGGTGACTGACAGACTGACTGAATAAGGCTGACTGACTGACTGACTGACAGACTGACTGAATAAGGCTGACCGACTGACTGACTGCCTGACTGACTGACTGACTGAATGACTGACTGACTGACTGACCGAGACTGACTGACTGACTGACTGAGACTGGACTGGACTGACTGACTGACTGACTGACTGAGACTGACTGACTGCTTTAGTGACTAACTGACTGCACAGGACTGACCGACTGACTGACTGAATGACTGACTGACTGAGACTAAATGACTGACTGCTTGACTGACTGGCTGAAGGACTAACTGACTGACTGAGTGACTGACTGACTGGACTGACTGACTGAGACTGAATGACTGAGTGCTTGACTGATTGACTGTCAGACTGACTGACTGACTTCGCAAAAGGGAAAAATAAAAAAAAAAGAATTATAAAATTAGAAAAAAATATTTGCATTTAAGATTTCCTTTCCGGCTGGGATTTGAACCCAGGGCGACACTCATGGAAGCCCAACGCTCTCGCCAATATACTATCGGATCTCTGTTGATCGGTGTCTTAATTATAATAAAAACAAAAAATGCACCTTAGTAATTATTGATCTAAAATCTTTGAAATCTAAAGGTCGAATGATTAAACTGACTCAGAATTTTCTTCCGTACATAAATAATCCATATTTGCAAAAGGAAGAAATTGAAAAAAAAGAATCTTCAAATTAGAAGAGAAATATATACATGGACGATTTTCGTTCCGGCCGGGACTCGAACCCAGTACCACGCGCTTGGAACCTAACGGTCTAGCCATTAGGCTATCGGAGCTCTGTCGATGGAAGTCTTAAATATAATAAAAACAAAAAATGCACCTTGGTAATTATTGATTCAAACACTTTGAAATTTACAGGTCGAATAATTAAACTGACTCAGAATTTTTCTCCCTACATAAATAATCAATATTCGCAAAAGAGAAAAATTAAAAAAAAAGAAGAAGAAATTTCAAATTAGAAACTAAAAGTATACATTGAAGATTTTCGTTCAGGCTGGGACTCGAACCCAGGGCCACTCGCTTGGAAGACCAGCGGTCTAGCCATTAGGCTATCGGAGTTCTGTCGAGCGGAGTCTTACTGCCTGACTGATACTGCCTGACTGACAGACTGCCTGACTGACAGACTGGACTGACTGACTGACTGACTGACTGACTGACTAACTGACTGACTGAGACTGACTGACTGACTACTTGAATCTCTGACTGGCTATTTCACTGACTGACTAACTGACTGGACAGGACTGACCGACTGACTGACTGACAGACTGACTGAATAAGGATGACTGACAGACTGACTGAATAAGGCTGACTGACTGACTGACTGACAGACTGACTGAATAAGGATGACTGACAGACTGACTGAATAAGGCTGACTGACTGACTGACTGACAGACTGACTGAATAAGGCTGACCGACTGACTGACTGCCTGACTGACTGACTGACTGAATGACTGACTGACTGACTGACCGAGACTGACTGACTGACTGACTGAGACTGGACTGGACTGACTGACTGACTGACTGACTGCTTTAGTGACTAACTGACTGCACAGGACTGACCGACTGACTGACTGACTGACTGACTGAATGACTGACTGACTGAGACTAAATGACTGACTGCTTGACTGACTGGCTGAAGGACTAACTGACTGACTGAGTGACTGACTGACTGGACTGACTGACTGAGACAGAATGACTGAGTGCTTGACTGATTGACTGACAGACTGACTGACTGACTTCGCAAAAGGGAAAAATAAAAAAAAAGAATTATAAAATTAGAAAAAAATATTTGCATTTAAGATTTCCTTTCCGGCTGGGATTTGAAACCAGGGCGACACTCATGGAAGCCCAACGCTCTCGCCAATATACTATCGGATCTCTCTTGATCGGTGTCTCAATTATAATAAAAACAAAAAATGCACCTTAGTAATTATTGATCTAAAATCTTTGAAATCTAAAGGTCGAATGATTAAACTGACTCAGAATTTTCTTCCGTACATAAATAATCCATATTTGCAAAAGAAAGAAATTGAAAAAAAAAGAATCTTCAAATTAGAAGAGAAATATATACATGGAAGATTTTCGTTCCGGCCGGGACTCGAACCCAGTACCACGCGCTTGGAACCCAACGGTCTAGCCATTAGGCTATCCGAGCTCTGTCGATGGTAGTCTTAAATATAATAAAAACAAAAAATGCACCTTGGTAATTATTGATTCAAACACTTTGAAATTTACAGGTCGAATAATTAAACTGACTCAGAATTTTTCTCCCTACATAAATAATCAATATTCGCAAAAGAGAAAAATTAAAAAAAAAAGAAGAAGAAATTTCAAATTAGAAACTAAAAGTATACATTGAAGATTTTCGTTCAGGCTGGGGCTCGAACCCAGGGCCACTCGCTTGGAAGCCTAACACTCTAGCCATTAGTCTATGGGAGCTCTGTCGGTGGGAGTTTTAAATATAATAAAAACAAAAAATGCACCTTGGTAATTGTTTATTTAAACACTTTGAAATCTTCGTGTCGAAAAATTAAACTGACTCAGAATTTTCTTCCCTACATAAATAATCAATAATTGCAAAGGAAAGAAATTGAAAAAAAAAAAAGAATTTTCAAATTAGAAAAGAAATATATACATTGAAGATATTCGCTCCGGCTGGGACTCGAACCCAGGCCACTCGCTTGGAAGACCAGCGGTCTAGCCATTAGGCTATCGGAGTTCTGTCGAGCGGAGTCTTACTGCCTGACTCATACTGCCTGACTGACAAACTGACTCACTGACTGACTGATACTGACTGACTGACTAACTGCCTGACTGACTGAGACTGGACTGACTGACTGACTGACTGACTGACTGACTAACTGACTGACTGAGACTGACTGACTGACTGCTTGACTCTCTGACTGGCTATTTCACTGACTGACTGAATGACTAAATGACTGACTGACACTGACTGACTGACTGCTTGACTACCTGACTGACTGCTTGACTGACTAACTGACTGGACAGGACTGACCGACTGACTGACTGACAGACTGACTGAATAAGGATGACTGACAGACTGACTGAATAAGGCTGACTGACTGACTGACTGACTGACAGACTGACTGAATAAGGCTGACCGACTGACTGACTGCCTGACTGACTGACTGACTGAATGACTGACTGACTGACTGACCGAGACTGACTGACTGACTGACTGAGACTGGACTGGACTGACTGACTGACTGACTGAGACTGACTGACTGCTTTAGTGACTAACTGACTGCACAGGACTGACCGACTGACTGACTGACTGACTGCCTGACTGACTGACTGACTGAATGACTGACTGACTGAGACTAAATGACTGACTGCTTGACTGACTGGCTGAAGGACTAACTGACTGACTGAGTGACTGACTGACTGGACTGACTGACTGAGACTGAATGACTGAGTGCTTGACTGACTGACTGACAGACTGACTGAATAAGGATGACTGACAGACTGACTGAATAAGGCTGACTGACTGACTGACTGACAGACTGACTGAATAAGGCTGACCGACTGACTGACTGCCTGACTGACTGACTGACTGAATGACTGACTGACTGACTGACCGAGACTGACTGACTGACTGACTGAGACTGGACTGGACTGACTGACTGACTGACTGACTGAGACTGACTGACTGCTTTAGTGACTAACTGACTGCACAGGACTGACCGACTGACTGACTGACTGACTGACTGAATGACTGACTGACTGAGACTAAATGACTGACTGCTTGACTGACTGGCTGAAGGACTAACTGACTGACTGAGTGACTGACTGACTGGACTGACTGACTGAGACTGAATGACTGAGTGCTTGACTGATTGACTGTCAGACTGACTGCCTGACTTCGCAAAAGGGAAAAATAAAAAAAAAGAATTATAAAATTAGAAAAAAATATTTGCATTTAAGATTTCCTTTCCGGCCGGGACTCGAACCCAGTACCACGCGCTAGGAACCCAACGGTCTAGCCATTAGGCTATCGGAGCTCTGTCGATGGAAGTCTTAAATATATTAAAAACAAAAAATGCACCTTGGTAATTATTGATTCAAACACTTTGAAATTTACAGGTCGAATAATTAAACTGACTCAGAATTTTTCTCCCTACATAAATAATCAATATTCGCAAAAGAGAAAAATTAAAAAAAAAAGAAGAAGAAATTTCAAATTAGAAACTAAAAGTATACATTGAAGATTTTCGTTCAGGCTGGGACTCGAACCCAGGGCCACTCGCTTGGAAGCCTGACACTCTAGCCATTAGTCTATGGGAGCTCTGTCGGTGGGAGTTTTAAATATAATAAAAACAAAAAATGCACCTTGGTAATTGTTTATTTAAACACTTTGAAATCTTCGTGTCGAAAAATTAAACTGACTCAGAATTTTCTTCCCGACATAAATAATCAATAATTGCAAAGGAAAGAAATTGAAAAAAAAAGAATTTTCAAATTAGAAAAGAAATATATACATTGAAGATATTCGCTCCGGCTGGGACTCGAACCCAGGCCACTCGCTTGGAAGACCAGCGGTCTAGCCATTAGGCTATCGGAGTTCTGTCGAGCGGAGTCTTACTGCCTGATTGATACTGCCTGACTGACAGACTGACTCACTGACTGACTGATACTGACTGACTGACTCACTGACTGACCGAGACTGACTGACTAACTGCCTGACTGACTGAGACTGGACTGACTGACTGACTGACTGACTGACTGACTAACTGACTGACTGAGACTGACTGACTGACTACTTGAATCTCTGACTGGCTATTTCACTGACTGACTGAATGACTAAATGACTGACTGACACTGACTGACTGACTGCTTGACTACCTGACTGACTGCTTGACTGACTAACTGACTGGACAGGACTGACCGACTGACTGACTGACAGACTGACTAAATAAGGATGACTGACAGACTGACTGAATAAGGCTGACTGACTGACTGACTGACAGACTGACTGAATAAGGCTGACCGACTGGCTGACTGCCTGACTGACTGACTGACTGAATGACTGACTGACTGACTGACCGAGACTGACTGACTGACTGACTGAGACTGGACTGGACTGACTGACTGACTGACTGACTGAGACTGACTGACTGCTTTAGTGACTAACTGACTGCACAGGACTGACCGACTGACTGACTGACTGACTGACTGACTGACTGAATGACTGACTGCTTGACTGACTGGCTGAAGGACTAACTGACTGACTGAGTGACTGACTGACTGGACTGACTGACTGAGACTGAATGACTGAGTGCTTGACTGATTGACTGTCAGACTGACTGACTGACTTCGCAAAAGGGAAAAATAAAAAAAAAAGTATTATAAAATTAGAAAAAAATATTTGCATTTAAGATTTCCTTTCCGGCAGGGATTTGAACCCAGGGCGACACTCATGGAAGCCCAACGCTCTCGCCAATATACTATCGGATCTCTGTTGATCGGTGTCTTAATTATAATAAAAACAAAAAATGCACCTTAGTAATTATTGATCTAAAATCTTTGAAATCTAAAGGTCGAATGATTAAACTGACTCAGAATTTTCTTCCGTACATAAATAATCCATATTTGCAAAAGAAAGAAATTGAAAAAAAAAAGAATCTTCAAATTAGAAGAGAAATATATACATGGAAGATTTTCGTTCAGGCTGGGACTCGAACCCAGGGCCACTCGCTTGGAAGCCTAACACTCTAGCCATTAGTCTATGGGAGCTCTGTCGGTGGGAGTTTTAAATATAATAAAAACAAAAAATGCACCTTGGTAATTGTTTATTTAAACACTTTGAAATCTTCGTATCGAAAAATTAAACTGACTCAGAATTTTCTTCCCTACATAAATAATCAATAATTGCAAAGGAAAGAAATTGAAAAAAAAAAGAATTTTCAAATTAGAAAAGAAATATATACATTGAAGATATTCGCTCCGGCTGGGACTCGAACCCAGGCCACTCGCTTGGAAGACCAGCGGTCTAGCCATTCGGCTAACGGATTCTGTCGAGCGGAGTCTTACTGCCTGACTGATACTGCCTGACTGACAGACTGACTCACTGACTGACTGATACTGACTGACTGACTCACTGACTGACCGAGACTGACTGACTAACTGCCTGACTGACTGAGACTGGACTGACTGACTGACTGACTGACTGACTGACTAACTGACTGACTGAGACTGACTGAATGACTGCTTGACTCTCTGACTGGCTATTTCACTGACTGACTGAATGACTAAATGACTGACTGACACTGACTGACTGACTGCTTGACTACCTGACTGACTGCTTGACTGACTAACTGACTGGACAGGACTGACCGACTGACTGACTGACAGACTGACTGAATAAGGATGACTGACAGACTGACTGAATAAGGCTGACTGACTGACTGACTGACAGACTGACTGAATAAGGCTGACCGACTGACTGACTGCCTGACTGACTGACTGACTGAATGACTGACTGACTGACTGACCGAGACTGACTGACTGACTGACTGAGACTGGACTGGACTGACTGACTGACTGACTGACTGAGACTGACTGCTTTAGTGATTAACTGACTGCACAGGACTGACCGACTGACTGACTGACTGCCTGACTGACTGACTGACTGAATGACTGACTGACTGAGACTAAATGACTGACTGCTTGACTGACTGGCTGAAGGACTAACTGACTGACTGAGTGCTTGACTGATTGACTGTCAGACTGACTGACTGACTTCGCAAAAGGGAAAAATAAAAAAAAAGAATTATAAAATTAGAAAAAAATATTTGCATTTAAGATTTCCTTTCCGGCTGGGACTTGAACCCAGGGCGACACTCATGGAAGCCCAACGCTCTCGCCAATATACTATCGGATCTCTGTTGATCGGTGTCTTAATTATAATAAAAACAAAAAATGCACCTTAGTAATTATTGATCTAAAATCTTTGAAATCTAAAGGTCGAATGATTAAACTGACTCAGAATTTTCTTCCGTACATAAATAATCCATATTTGCAAAAGAAAGAAATTGAAAAAAAAAGAATCTTCAAATTAGAAGAGAAACATATACATGGAAGATTTTCGTTCCGGCCGGGACTCGAACCCAGTACCACGCGCTTGGAACCCAACAGTCTAGCCATTAGGCTATCGGAGCTCTGTCGATGGAAGTCTTAAATATAATAAAAACAAAAAATGCACCTTGGTAATTATTGATTCAAACACTTTGAAATTTACAGGTCGAATAATTAAACTGACTCAGAATTTTTCTCCCTACATAAATAATCAATATTCGCAAAAGAGAAAAATTAAAAAAAAAAGAAGAAGAAATTTCAAATTAGAAACTAAAAGTACACATTGAAGATTTTCGTTCAGGCTGGGACTCGAACCCCGGGCCACTCGCTTGGAAGCCTAACACTCTAGCCATTAGTCTATGGGAGCTCTGTCGGTGGGAGTTTTAAATATAATAAAAACAAAAAATGCACCTTGGTAATTGTTTATTTAAACACTTTGAAATCTTCGTGTCGAAAAATTAAACTGACTCAGAATTTTCTTCCCTACATAAATAATCAATAATTGCAAAGGAAAGAAATTGAAAAAAAAAAGAATTTTCAAATTAGAAAAGAAATATATACATTGAAGATATTCGCTCCTACTGGGACTCGAACCCAGGCCACTCGCTTGGAAGGCCAGCGATCTAGCCATTAGGCTATCGGAGTTCTGTCGAGCGGAGTCTTACTGCCTGACTGATACTGCCTGACTGACAGACTGACTCATTGACTGACTGATACTGACTGACTGACTCACTGACTGACCGAGACTGACTGACTAACTGCCTGACTGGCTGAGACTGGACTGACTGACTGACTGACTGACTGACTGACTAACTGACTGACTGAGACTGACTGACTGACTGCTTGACTCTCTGACTGGCTATTTCACTGACTGACTGAATGACTAAATGACTGACTGACACTGACTGACTGACTGCTTGACTACCTGACTGACTGCTTGACTGACTAACTGACTGGACAGGACTGACCGACTGACTGACTGACAGACTGACTGAATAAGGATGACTGACAGACTGACTGAATAAGGCTGACTGACTGACTGACTGACAGACTGACTGAATAAGGCTGACCGACTGACTGACTGCCTGACTGACTGACTGACTGAATGACTGACTGACTGACTGACCGAGACTGACTGACTGACTGACTGAGACTGGACTGGACTGACTGACTGACTGACTGACTGAGACTGACTGACTGCTTTAGTGACTAACTGACTGCACAGGACTGACCGACTGACTGCCTGACTGACTGACTGACTGAATGACTGACTGACTGAGACTAAATGACTGACTGCTTGACTGACTGGCTGAAGGACTAACTGACTGACTGAGTGACTGACTGACTGGACTGACTGACTGAGACTGAATGACTGAGTGCTTGACTGATTGACTGTCAGACTGACTGACTGACTTCGCAAAAGGGAAAATTAAAAAAAAAAGAATTATAAAATTAGAAAAAAATATTTGCATTTAAGATTTCCTTTCCGGCTGGGATTTGAACCCAGGGCGACACTCATGGAAGCCCAACGCTCTCGCCAATATACTATCGGATCTCTGTTGATCGGTGTCTTAATTATAATAAAAACAAAAAATGCACGTTAGTAATTATTGATCTAAAATCTTTGAAATCTAAAGGTCGAATGATTAAACTGACTCAGAATTTTCTTCCGTACATAAATAATCCATATTTGCAAAAGAAAGAAATTGAAAAAAAAAAGAATCTTCAAATTAGAAGAGAAATATATACATGGAAGATTTTCGTTCCGGCCGGGACTCGAACCCAGTACCACGCGCTTGGAACCCAACGGTCTAGCCACTAGGCTATCGGAGCTCTGTCGATGGAAGTCTTAAATATAATAAAAACAAAAAATGCACCTTGGTAATTATTGATTTAAACACTTTGAAATTTACAGGTCGAATAATTAAACTGACTCAGAATTTTTCTCCCTACATAAATAATCAATATTCGCAAAAGGGAAAAATTAAAAAAAAAAGAAGAAGAAATTTCAAATTAGAAACTAAAAGTATACATTGAAGATTTTCGTTCAGGCTGGGACTCGAACCCAGGGCCACTCGCTTGGAAGCCTAACACTCTAGCCATTAGTCTATGGGAGCTCTGTCGGTGGGAGTTTTAAATATAATAAAAACAAAAAATGCACCTTGGTAATTGTTTATTTAAACACTTTGAAATCTTCGTGTCGAAAAATTAAACTGACTCAGAATTTTCTTCCCTACATAAATAATCAATAATTGCAAAGGAAAGAAATTGAAAAAAAAAAGAATTTTCAAATTAGAAAAGAAATATTTACATTGAAGATATTCGCTCCGGTTGGGACTTGAACCCAGACCACTCGCTTGGAAGACCAGCGGTCTAGCCATTAGGCTATCGGAGTTCTGTCGAGCGGAGTCTTACTGCCTGACTGATACTGCCTGACTGACAGACTGACTCACTGACTGACTGATACTGACTGACTCACTGACAGACCGAGACTGACTGACTAACTGCCTGACTGACTGAGACTGGACTGACTGACTGACTGACTGACTGACTGACTGACTGACTGAGACTGACTGACTGACTGCTTGACTCTCTGACTGGCTATTTCACTGACTGACTGAATGACTAAATGACTGACTGACACTGACTGACTGACTGCTTGACTACCTGACTGACTGCTTGACTGACTAACTGACTGGACAGGACTGACCGACTGACTGACTGACAGACTGACTGAATAAGGATGACTGACAGACTGACTGAATAAGGCTGACTGACAGACTGACTGACAGACTGACTGAATAAGGCTGACCGACTGACTGACTGCCTGACTGACTGACTGACTGAATGACTGACTGACTGACTGACCGAGACTGACTGACTGACTGACTGAGACTGGACTGGACTGACTGACTGACTGACTGACTGAGACTGACTGACTGCTTTAGTGACTAACTGACTGCACAGGACTGACCGACTGACTGACTGACTGACTGACTGAATGACTGACTGACTGAGACTAAATGACTGACTGCTTGACTGACTGGCTGAAGGACTAACTGACTGACTGAGTGACTGACTGACTGGACTGACTGACTGAGACTGAATGACTGAGTGCTTGACTGATTGACTGTCAGACTGACTGCCTGACTTCGCAAAAGGGAAAAATAAAAAAAAAGAATTATAAAAAAATATTTGCATTTAAGATTTCCTTTCCGGCCGGGACTCGAACCCAGTACCACGCGCTAGGAACCCAACGGTCTAGCCATTAGGCTATCGGAGCTCTGTCGATGGAAGTCTTAAATATATTAAAAACAAAAAATGCACCTTGGTAATTATTGATTCAAACACTTTGAAATTTACAGGTCGAATAATTAAACTGACTCAGAATTTTTCTCCCTACATAAATAATCAATATTCGCAAAAGAGAAAAATTAAAAAAAAAAGAAGAAGAAATTTCAAATTAGAAACTAAAAGTATACATTGAAGATTTTCGTTCAGGCTGGGACTCGAACCCAGGGCCACTCGCTTGGAAGCCTGACACTCTAGCCATTAGTCTATGGGAGCTCTGTCGGTGGGAGTTTTAAATATAATAAAAACAAAAAATGCACCTTGGTAATTGTTTATTTAAACACTTTGAAATCTTCGTGTCGAAAAATTAAACTGACTCAGAATTTTCTTCCCGACATAAATAATCAATAATTGCAAAGGAAAGAAATTGAAAAAAAAAGAATTTTCAAATTAGAAAAGAAATATATACATTGAAGATATTCGCTCCGGCTGGGACTCGAACCCAGGCCACTCGCTTGGAAGACCAGCGGTCTAGCCATTAGGCTGTCGGAGTTCTGTCGAGCGGAGTCTTACTGCCTGACTGATACTGCCTGACTGACAGACTGACTCACTGACTGACTGATACTGACTGACTGACTCACTGACTGACCGAGACTGACTGACTAACTGCCTGACTGACTGAGACTGGACTGACTGACTGACTGACTGACTGACTGACTAACTGACTGACTGAGACTGACTGACTGACTACTTGAATCTCTGACTGGCTATTTCACTGACTGACTGAATGACTAAATGACTGACTGACACTGACTGACTGACTGCTTGACTACCTGACTGACTGCTTGACTGACTAACTGACTGGACAGGACTGACCGACTGACTGACTGACAGACTGACTGAATAAGGATGACTGACAGACTGACTGAATAAGGCTGACTGACTGACTGACTGACAGACTGACTGAATAAGGATGACTGACAGACTGACTGAATAAGGCTGACTGACTGACTGACTGACAGACTGACTGAATAAGGCTGACCGACTGACTGACTGCCTGACTGACTGACTGACTGAATGACTGACTGACTGACTGACCGAGACTGACTGACTGACTGACTGAGACTGGACTGGACTGACTGACTGACTGACTGAGACTGGACTGGACTGACTGACTGACTGACTGACTGAGACTGACTGACTGCTTTAGTGACTAACTGACTGCACAGGACTGACCGACTGACTGACTGACTGACTGACTGAATGACTGACTGACTGAGACTAAATGACTGACTGCTTGACTGACTGGCTGAAGGACTAACTGACTGACTGAGTGACTGACTGACTGGACTGACTGACTGAGACTGAATGACTGAGTGCTTGACTGATTGACTGACAGACTGACTGACTGACTTCGCAAAAGGGAAAAATAAAAAAAAAGAATTATAAAATTAGAAAAAAATATTTGTATTTAAGATTTCCTTTCCGGCTGGGATTTGAAACCAGGGCGACACTCATGGAAGCCCAACGCTCTCGCCAATATACTATCGGATCTCTCTTGATCGGTGTCTCAATTATAATAAAAACAAAAAATGCACCTTAGTAATTATTGATCTAAAATCTTTGAAATCTAAAGGTCGAATGATTAAACTGACTCAGAATTTTCTTCCGTACATAAATAATCCATATTTGCAAAAGAAAGAAATTGAAAAAAAAAGAATCTTCAAATTAGAAGAGAAATATATACATGGAAGATTTTCGTTCCGGCCGGGACTCGAACCCAGTACCACGCGCTTGGAACCCAACGGTCTAGCCATTAGGCTATCCGAGCTCTGTCGATGGTAGTCTTAAATATAATAAAAACAAAAAATGCACCTTGGTAATTATTGATTCAAACACTTTGAAATTTACAGGTCGAATAATTAAACTGACTCAGAATTTTTCTCCCTACATAAATAATCAATATTCGCAAAAGAGAAAAATTAAAAAAAAAGAAGAAGAAATTTCAAATTAGAAACTAAAAGTATACATTGAAGATTTTCGTTCAGGCTGGGGCTCGAACCCAGGGCCACTCGCTTGGAAGCCTAACACTCTAGCCATTAGTCTATGGGAGCTCTGTCGGTGGGAGTTTTAAATATAATAAAAACAAAAAATGCACCTTGGTAATTGTTTATTTAAACACTTTGAAATCTTCGTGTCGAAAAATTAAACTGACTCAGAATTTTCTTCCCTACATAAATAATCAATAATTGCAAAGGAAAGAAATTGAAAAAAAAAAGAATTTTCAAATTAGAAAAGAAATATATACATTGAAGATATTCGCTCCGGCTGGGACTCGAACCCAGGCCACTCGCTTGGAAGACCAGCGGTCTAGCCATTAGGCTATCGGAGTTCTGTCGAGCGGAGTCTTACTGCCTGACTGATACTGCCTGACTGACAAACTGACTCACTGACTGACTGATACTGACTGACTGACTAACTGCCTGACTGACTGAGACTGGACTGACTGACTGACTGACTGACTGACTGACTAACTGACTGACTGAGACTGACTGACTGACTGCTTGACTCTCTGACTGGCTATTTCACTGACTGACTGAATGACTAAATGACTGACTGACACTGACTGACTGACTGCTTGACTACCTGACTGACTGCTTGACTGACTAACTGACTGGACAGGACTGACCGACTGACTGACTGACAGACTGACTGAATAAGGATGACTGACAGACTGACTGAATAAGGCTGACTGACTGACTGACTGACTGACAGACTGACTGAATAAGGCTGACCGACTGACTGACTGCCTGACTGACTGACTGACTGAATGACTGACTGACTGACTGACCGAGACTGACTGACTGACTGACTGAGACTGGACTGGACTGACTGACTGACTGACTGAGACTGACTGACTGCTTTAGTGACTAACTGACTGCACAGGACTGACCGACTGACTGACTGACTGACTGCCTGACTGACTGACTGACTGAATGACTGACTGACTGAGACTAAATGACTGACTGCTTGACTGACTGGCTGAAGGACTAACTGACTGACTGAGTGACTGACTGACTGGACTGACTGACTGAGACTGAATGACTGAGTGCTTGACTGACTGACTGACAGACTGACTGAATAAGGATGACTGACAGACTGACTGAATAAGGCTGACTGACTGACTGACTGACAGACTGACTGAATAAGGCTGACCGACTGACTGACTGCCTGACTGACTGACTGACTGAATGACTGACTGACTGACTGACCGAGACTGACTGACTGACTGACTGAGACTGGACTGGACTGACTGACTGACTGACTGACTGAGACTGACTGACTGCTTTAGTGACTAACTGACTGCACAGGACTGACCGACTGACTGACTGACTGAATGACTGACTGACTGAGACTAAATGACTGACTGCTTGACTGACTGGCTGAAGGACTAACTGACTGACTGAGTGACTGACTGACTGGACTGACTGACTGAGACTGAATGACTGAGTGCTTGACTGATTGACTGTCAGACTGACTGCCTGACTTCGCAAAAGGGAAAAATAAAAAAAAAGAATTATAAAATTAGAAAAAAATATTTGCATTTAAGATTTCCTTTCCGGCCGGGACTCGAACCCAGTACCACGCGCTAGGAACCCAACGGTCTAGCCATTAGGCTATCGGAGCTCTGTCGATGGAAGTCTTAAATATATTAAAAACAAAAAATGCACCTTGGTAATTATTGATTCAAACACTTTGAAATTTACAGGTCGAATAATTAAACTGACTCAGAATTTTTCTCCCTACATAAATAATCAATATTCGCAAAAGGGAAAAATTAAAAAAAAAAGAAGAAGAAATTTCAAATTAGAAACTAAAAGTATACATTGAAGATTTTCGTTCAGGCTGGGACTCGAACCCAGGGCCACTCGCTTGGAAGCCTGACACTCTAGCCATTAGTCTATGGGAGCTCTGTCGGTGGGAGTTTTAAATATAATAAAAACAAAAAATGCACCTTGGTAATTGTTTATTTAAACACTTTGAAATCTTCGTGTCGAAAAATTAAACTGACTCAGAATTTTCTTCCCGACATAAATAATCAATAATTGCAAAGGAAAGAAATTGAAAAAAAAAGAATTTTCAAATTAGAAAAGAAATATATACATTGAAGATATTCGCTCCGGCTGGGACTCGAACCCAGGCCACTCGCTTGGAAGACCAGCGGTCTAGCCATTAGGCTATCGGAGTTCTGTCGAGCGGAGTCTTACTGCCTGACTGATACTGCCTGACTGACAGACTGACTCACTGACTGACTGATACTGACTGACTGACTCACTGACTGACCGAGACTGACTGACTAACTGCCTGACTGACTGAGACTGGACTGACTGACTGACTGACTGACTGACTGACTAACTGACTGACTGAGACTGACTGACTGACTACTTGAATCTCTGACTGGCTATTTCACTGACTGACTGAATGACTAAATGACTGACTGACACTGACTGACTGACTGCTTGACTACCTGACTGACTGCTTGACTGACTAACTGACTGGACAGGACTGACCGACTGACTGACTGACAGACTGACTGAATAAGGATGACTGACAGACTGACTGAATAAGGCTGACTGACTGACTGACTGACAGACTGACTTAATAAGGATGACTGACAGACTGACTGAATAAGGCTGACTGACTGACTGACTGACAGACTGACTGAATAAGGCTGACCGACTGGCTGACTGCCTGACTGACTGACTGACTGAATGACTGACTGACTGACTGACCGAGACTGACTGACTGACTGACTGAGACTGGACTGGACTGACTGACTGACTGACTGACTGAGACTGACTGACTGCTTTAGTGACTAACTGACTGCACAGGACTGACCGACTGACTGACTGACTAACTGACTGACTGACTGAATGACTGACTGCTTGACTGACTGGCTGAAGGACTAACTGACTGACTGAGTGACTGACTGACTGGACTGACTGACTGAGACTGAATGACTGAGTGCTTGACTGATTGACTGTCAGACTGACTGACTGACTTCGCAAAAGGGAAAAATAAAAAAAAAGTATTATAAAATTAGAAAAAAATATTTGCATTTAAGATTTCCTTTCCGGCTGGGATTTGAACCCAGGGCGACACTCATGGAAGCCCAACGCTCTCGCCAATATACTATCGGATCTCTGTTGATCGGTGTCTTAATTATAATAAAAACAAAAAATGCACCTTAGTAATTATTGATCTAAAATCTTTGAAATCTAAAGGTCGAATGATTAAACTGACTCAGAATTTTCTTCCGTACATAAATAATCCATATTTGCAAAAGAAAGAAATTGAAAAAAAAAAGAATCTTCAAATTAGAAGAGAAATATATACATGGAAGATTTTCGTTCCGGCCGGGACTCGAACCCAGTACCACGCGCTTGGAACCCAACGGTCTAGCCATTAGGCTATCGGAGCTCTGTCGATGGAAGCCTTAAATATAATAAAAACAAAAAATGCACCTTGGTAATTATTGATTCAAACACTTTGAAATTTACAGGTCGAATAATTAAACTGACTCAGAATTTTTCTTTCTACATAAATAATCAATATTCGCAAAAGAGAAAAATTAAAAAAAAAAGAAGAAGAAATTTCAAATTAGAAACTAAAAGTATACATTGAAGGTTTTCGTTCAGGCTGGGACTCGAACCCAGGGCCACTCGCTTGGAAGCCTAACACTCTAGCCATTGGTCTATGGGAGCTCTGTCGGTGGGAGTTTTAAATATAATAAAAACAAAAAATGCACCTTGGTAATTGTTTATTTAAACACTTTGAAATCTTCGTGTCGAAAAATTAAACTGACTCAGAATTTTCTTCCCTACATAAATAATCAATAATTGCAAAGGAAAGAAATTGAAAAAAAAAAAGAATTTTCAAATTAGAAAAGAAATATATACATTGAAGATATTCGCTCCGGCTGGGACTCGAACCCAGGCCACTCGCTTGGAAGACCAGCGGTCTAGCCATTCGGCTAACGGATTCTGTCGAGCGGAGTCTTACTGCCTGACTGATACTGCCTGACTGACAGACTGACTCACTGACTGACTGATACTGACTGACTGACTCACTGACTGACCGAGACTGACTGACTAACTGCCTGACTGACTGAGACTGGACTGACTGACTGACTGACTGACTGACTGACTAACTGACTGACTGAGACTGACTGACTGACTGCTTGACTCTCTGACTGGCTATTTCACTGACTGACTGAATGACTAAATGACTGACTGACACTGACTGACTGACTGCTTGACTACCTGACTGACTGCTTGACTGACTAACTGACTGGACAGGACTGACCGACTGACTGACTGACAGACTGACTGAATAAGGATGACTGACAGACTGACTGAATAAGGCTGACTGACTGACTGACTGACAGACTGACTGAATAAGGCTGACCGACTGACTGACTGCCTGACTGACTGACTGACTGAATGACTGACTGACTGACTGACCGAGACTGACTGACTGACTGACTGAGACTGGACTGGACTGACTGACTGACTGACTGACTGAGACTGACTGACTGCTTTAGTGACTAACTGACTGCACAGGACTGACCGACTGACTGCCTGACTGACTGACTGACTGAATGACTGACTGACTGAGACTAAATGACTGACTGCTTGACTGACTGGCTGAAGGACTAACTGACTGACTGAGTGACTGACTGACTGGACTGACTGACTGAGACTGAATGACTGAGTGCTTGACTGATTGACTGTCAGACTGACTGACTGACTTCGCAAAAGGGAAAATTAAAAAAAAAAGAATTATAAAATTAGAAAAAAATATTTGCATTTAAGATTTCCTTTCCGGCTGGGATTTGAACCCAGGGCGACACTCATGGAAGCCCAACGCTCTCGCCAATATACTATCGGATCTCTGTTGATCGGTGTCTTAATTATAATAAAAACAAAAAATGCACGTTAGTAATTATTGATCTAAAATCTTTGAAATCTAAAGGTCGAATGATTAAACTGACTCAGAATTTTCTTCCGTACATAAATAATCCATATTTGCAAAAGAAAGAAATTGAAAAAAAAAAGAATCTTCAAATTAGAAGAGAAATATATACATGGAAGATTTTCGTTCCGGCCGGGACTCGAACCCAGTACCACGCGCTTGGAACCCAACGGTCTAGCCATTAGGCTATCGGAGCTCTGTCGATGGAAGTCTTAAATATAATAAAAACAAAAAATGCACCTTGGTAATTATTGATTCAAACACTTTGAAATTTACAGGTCGAATAATTAAACTGACTCAGAATTTTTCTCCCTACATAAATAATCAATATTCGCAAAAGGGAAAAATTAAAAAAAAAAGAAGAAGAAATTTCAAATTAGAAACTAAAAGTATACATTGAAGATTTTCGTTCAGGCTGGGACTCGAACCCAGGGCCACTCGCTTGGAAGCCTAACACTCTAGCCATTAGTCTATGGGAGCTCTGTCGGTGGGAGTTTTAAATATAATAAAAACAAAAAATGCACCTTGGTAATTGTTTATTTAAACACTTTGAAATCTTCGTGTCGAAAAATTAAACTGACTCAGAATTTTCTTCCCTACATAAATAATCAATAATTGCAAAGGAAAGAAATTGAAAAAAAAAAGAATTTTCAAATTAGAAAAGAAATATATACATTGAAGATATTCGCTCCGGTTGGGACTTGAACCCAGACCACTCGCTTGGAAGACCAGCGGTCTAGCCATTAGGCTATCGGAGTTCTGTCGAGCGGAGTCTTACTGCCTGACTGATTACTAGTCAGTCAGGCAGTATCAGTCATTACTAATGACTGATACTGCCTGACTGACAGACTGACTCACTGACTGACTGATACTGACTGACACACTGACAGACCGAGACTGACTGACTAACTGCCTGACTGACTGAGACTGGACTGACTGACTGACTGACTGACTGACTGACTGACTGACTGACTGAGACTGACTGACTGACTGCTTGACTCTCTGACTGGCTATTTCACTGACTGACTGAATGACTAAATGACTGACTGACACTGACTGACTGACTGCTTGACTACCTGACTGACTGCTTGACTGACTAACTGACTGGACAGGACTGACCGACTGACTGACTGACAGACTGACTGAATAAGGATGACTGACAGACTGACTGAATAAGGCTGACTGACAGACTGACTGACAGACTGACTGAATAAGGCTGACCGACTGACTGACTGCCTGACTGACTGACTGACTGAATGACTGACTGACTGACTGACCGAGACTGACTGACTGACTGACTGAGACTGGACTGGACTGACTGACTGACTGACTGACTGAGACTGACTGACTGCTTTAGTGACTAACTGACTGCACAGGACTGACCGACTGACTGACTGACTGACTGCCTGACTGACTGACTGACTGAATGACTGACTGACTGAGACTAAATGACTGACTGCTTGACTGACTGGCTGAAGGACTAACTGACTGACTGAGTGACTGACTGACTGGACTGACTGACTGAGACTGAATGACTGAGTGCTTGACTGATTGACTGTCAGCCTGACTGACTGACTTCGCAAAAGGGAAAAATTAAAAAAAAAGAATTATAAAATTAGAAAAAAATATTTGCATTTAAGATTTCCTTTCCGGCCGGGACTCGAACCCAGTACCACGCGCTAGGAACCCAACGGTCTAGCCATTAGGCTATCGGAGCTCTGTCGATGGAAGTCTTAAATATAATAAAAACAAAAAATGCACCTTGGTAATTATTGATTCAAACACTTTGAAATTTACAGGTCGAATAATTAAACTGACTCAGAATTTTTCTCCCTACATAAATAATCAATATTCGCAAAAGAGAAAAATTAAAAAAAAAAAAGAAGAAGAAATTTCAAATTAGAAACTAAAAGTCTACATTGAAGATTTTCGTTCAGGCTGGGACTCGAACCCAGGGCCACTCGCTTGGAAGCCTAACACTCTAGCCATTAGTCTATGGGAGCTCTGTCGGTGGGAGTTTTAAATATAATAAAAACAAAAAATGCACCTTGGTAATTGTTTATTTAAACACTTTGAAATCTTCGTGTCGAAAAATTAAACTGACTCAGAATTTTCTTCCCTACATAAATAATCAATAATTGCAAAGGAAAGAAATTGAAAAAAAAAGAATTTTCAAATTACAAAAGAAATATATACATTGAAGATATTCGCTCCGGCTGGGACTCGAACCCAGGCCACTCGCTTGGAAGACCAGCGGTCTAGCCATTAGGCTATCGGAGTTCTGTCGAGCGGAGTCTTACTGCCTGACTGATACTGCCTGACTGACAGACTGACTCACTGACTGACTGATACTGTCTTACTGACTCACTGACTGAACGAGACTGACTGACTAACTGCCTGACTGACTGAGACTGGACTGACTGACTGAATGACTGACTGACTGACTAACTGACTGACTGAGACTGACTGACTGACTGCTTGACTACCTGACTGACTGCTTGACTAACTAACTGACTGGACAGGACTGACCGACTGACTGACTGACAGACTGACTGAATAAGGATGACTGACATACTGACTGAATAAGGCTGACTGACTGACTGACTGACAGACTGACTGAATAAGGCTGACCGACTGACTGACTGCCTGACTGATTGACTGACTGAATGACTGACTAACTGACTGACTGAGACTGGACTGGACTGACTGACTGACTGACTGACTGAGACTGACTGACTGCTTTAGTGACTAACTGACTGCACAGGACTGACCGACTGACTGACTGACTGACTGCCTGACTCACTGACTGACCGAGACTGACTGACTAACTGCCTGACTGACTGAGACTGGACTGACTGACTGACTGACTGACTAACTGACTGACTGAGACTGACTGACTGACTGCTTGACTCTCTGACTGGCTATTTCACTGACTGACTGAATGACTAAATGACTGACTGACACTGACTGACTGACTGCTTGACTACCTGACTGACTGCTTGACTGACTAACTAACTGGACAGGACTGACCGACTGACTGACTGACAGACTGACTGAATAAGGATGACTGACAGACTGACTGAATAAGTCTGACTGACTGACTGACTGACAGACTGACTGAATAAGGCTGACCGACTGACTGACTGCCTGACTGACTGACTGACTGAGACTGGACTGGACTGACTGACTGACTGACTGACTGAGACTGACTGACTGCTTTAGTGACTAACTGACTGCACAGGACTGACCGACTGACTGACTGACTGACTGCCTGACTGACTGACTGACTGAATGACTGACTGACTGAGACTAAATGACTGACTGCTTGACTGACTGGCTGAAGGACTAACTGACTGGACTGACTGACTGAGACTGAATGACTGAGTGCTTGACTGATTGACTGTCAGACTGACTGACTGACTTCGCAAAAGGGAAAAATAAAAAAAAAAAGAATTATAAAATTAGAAAAAAATATTTGCATTTAAGGTTATCTTTCCGGCTGGGATTTGAACCCAGGGCGACACTCATGGAAGCCCAACGCTCTCGCCAATATACTATCGGATCTCTGTTGATCGGTGTCTTAATTATAATAAAAACAAAAAATGCACCTTAGTAATTATTGATCTAAAATCTTTGAAATCTAAAGGTCGAATGATTAAACTGACTCAGAATTTTCTTCCGTACATAAATAATCCATATTTGCAAAAGAAAGAAATTGAAAAAAAAAAGAATCTTCAAATTAGAAGAGAAATATATACATGGAAGATTTTCGTTCCGGCCGGGACTCGAACGCAGTACCACGCGCTTGGAACCCAACGGTCTAGCCATTAGGCTATCGGAGTTCTGTCGATGGATGTCTTAAATATAATAAAAACAAAAAATGCACCTTGGTAATTATTGATTCAAACACTTTGAAATTTACAGGTAGAATAATTAAACTGACTCAGAATTTTTCTCCCTACATAAATAATCAATATTCGCAAAAGAGAAAAATTAAAAAAAAAAAAAAGAAGAAGAAATTTCAAATTAGAAACTAAAAGTATACATTGAAGATTTTCGTTCAGGCTGGGACTCGAACCCAGGGCCACTCGCTTTTAAGCCTATCCCTCTAGCCATTAGTCTATGGGAGCTCTATCGGTGGGAGTTTTAAATATAATAAAAACAAAAAATGCACCTTGGTAATTGTTTATTTAAACACTTTGAAATCTTCGTGTCGAAAAATTAAACTGACTCAGAATTTTCTTCCCTACATAAATAATCAATAATTGCAAAGGAAAGAAATTGAAAAAAAAAAGAATTTTCAAATTGGAAAAGAAATATATACATTGAAGATATTCGCTTCGGCTGGGACTCGAACCCAGGCCACTCGCTTGGAAGACCAGCGGTCTAGCCATTAGGCTATCGGAGTTCTGTCGAGCGGAGTCTTACTGCCTGACTCATACTGCCTGACTCACTGACTGACTGATACTGACTGCCTGACTCACTGACTGACCGAGACTGACTGACTAACTGCCTGACTGACTGAGACTGGACTGACTGACTGACTGACTGACTGACTGACTGACTGACTGACTGAGACTGACTGACTGACTGCTTGACTCTCTGACTGGCTATTTCACTGACTGACTGAATGACTAAATGACTGACTGACACTGACTGACTGACTGCTTGACTACCTGACTGACTGCTTGACTGACTAACTGACTGGACAGGACTGACCGACTGACTGACTGACAGACTGACTGAATAAGGATGACTGACAGACTGACTGAATAAGGCTGACTGACTGACTGACTGACAGACTGACTGAATAAGGCTGACCGACTGACTGACTGCCTGACTGACTGACTGACTGAATGACTGACTGACTGACTGACCGAGACTGACTGACTGACTGACTGAGACTGGACTGGACTGACTGACTGACTGACTGACTGAGACTGACTGACTGCTTTAGTGACTAACTGACTGCACAGGACTGACCGACTGACTGACTGACTGACTGCCTGACTGACTGACTGACTGAATGACTGACTGACTGAGACTAAATGACTGACTGCTTGACTGACTGGCTGAAGGACTAACTGACTGACTGAGTGACTGACTGACTGGACTGACTGACTGAGACTGAATGACTGAGTGCTTGACTGATTGACTGTCAGACTGACTGACTGACTTCGCAAAAGGGAAAAATAAAAAAAAAAGAATTATAAAATTAGAAAAAAATATTTGCATTTAAGATTTCCCTTCCGGCTGGGATTTGAACCCAGGGCGACACTCATGGAAGCCCAACGCTCTCGCCAATATACTATCGGATCTCTGTTGATCGGTGTCTTAATTATAATAAAAACAAAAAATGCACCTTAGTAATTATTGATCTAAAATCTTTGAAATCTAAAGGTCGAATGATTAAACTGTCTCAGAATTTTCTTCCGTACATAAATAATCCATATTTGCAAAAGAAAGAAATTGAAAAAAAAAAGAATCTTAAAATTAGAAGAGAAATATATACATGGAAGATTTTCGTTCCGGCCGGGACTCGAACCCAGTACCACGCGCTAGGAACCCAACGGTCTAGCCATTAGGCTATCGGAGCTCTGTCGATGGAAGTCTTAAATATAATAAAAACAAAAAATGCACCTTGGTAATTATTGATTCAAACACTTTGAAATTTACAGGTCGAATAATTAAACTGACTCAGAATTTTTCTCCCTACATAAATAATCAATATTCGCAAAAGAGAAAAATTAAAAAAAAAAGAAGAAGAAATTTCAAATTAGAAACTAAAAGTATACATTGAAGATTTTCGTTCAGGCTGGGACTTGAACCCAGGGCCACTCGCTTGGAAGCCTAACACTCTAGCCATTAGTCTATGGGAGCTCTGTCGGTGGGAGTTTTAAATATAATAAAAACAAAAAATGCACCTTGGTAATTGTTTATTTAAACACTTTGAAATCTTCGTGTCAGAATTTTCTTCCCTACATAAATAATCAATAATTGCAAAGGAAAGAAATTGAAAAAAAAAAGAATTTTCAAATTAGAAAAGAAATATATACATTGAAGATATTCGCTCCGGCTGGGACTCGAACCCAGGCCACTCGCTTGGAAGACCAGCGGGCTAGCCATTAGGCTATCGGAGTTCTGTCGAGCGGAGTCTTACTGCCTGACTGATACTGCCTGACTGACAGACTGACTCACTGACTGACTGATACTGACTGACTGACTCACTGACTGACCGAGACTGACTGACTAACTGCCTGACTGACTGAGACTGGACTGACTGACTGACTGACTGACTGACTGACTAACTGACTGACTGACACTGACTGACTGACTGCTTGACTCTCTTACTGGCTATTTCACTGACTGACTGAATGACTAAATGACTGACTGACACTGACTGACTGACTGCTTGACTACCTGACTGACTGCTTGACTGACTAACTGACTGGACAGGACTGACCGACTGACTGACTGACAGACTGACTGAATAAGGCTGACCGACTGACTGACTGCCTGACTGACTGACTGACTGAATGACTGACTGACTGACTGACCGACTGACTGACTGACTGACTGAGACTGGACTGGACTGACTGACTGACTGACTGACTGAGACTGACTGACTGCTTTAGTGACTAACTGACTGCACAGGACTGACCGACTGACTGACTGACTGACTGCCTGACTGGCTGACTGACTGAATGACTGACTGACTGCTTGACTGACTGGCTGAAGGACTAACTGACTGACTGAGTGACTGACTGACTGACTGAGACTGAATGACTGAGTGCTTGACTGATTAACTGTCAGACTGACTGACTGACTTCGCAAAAGGGAAAAATAAAAAAAAAGAATTATAAAATTAGAAAAAAATATTTGCATTTAAGATTTCCTTTCCGGCTGGGATTTGAACCCAGGGCGACACTCATGGAAGCCCAACGCTCTCGCCAATATACTATCGGATCTCTGTTGATCGGTGTCTTAATTATAATAAAAACAAAAAATGCACCTTAGTAATTATTGATCTAAAATCTTTGAAATCTAAAGGTCGAATGATTAAACTGACTCAGAATTTTCTTCCCTACATAAATAATCAATAATTGCAAAGGAAAGAAATTGAAAAAAAAAAGAATTTTCAAATTAGAAAAGAAATATATACATTGAAGATATTCGCTCCGGCTGGGACTCGAACCCAGGCCACTCGCTTGGAAGACCAGCGGTCTAGCCATTAGGCTATCGGAGTTCTGTCGAGCGGAGTCTTACTGCCTGACTGATACTGCCTGACTGACAGACTGACTGACTGACTGAATGACTGACTGACTGACTGACCGAGACTGACTGACTGACTGACTGAGACTGGACTGGACTGACTGACTGACTGACTGACTGAGACTGACTGACTGCTTTAGTGACTAACTGACTGAACAGGGCTGACCGACTGACTGACTGACTGACTGCCTGACTGACTGACTGACTGAATGACTGACTGACTGAGACTAAATGACTGACTGCTTGACTGACTGGCTGAAGGACTAACTGACTGACTGAGTGACTGACTGACTGGACTGACTGACTGAGACTGAATGACTGAGTGCTTGACTGATTGACTGTCAGACTGACTGACTGACTTCGCAAAAGGGAAAAATAAAAAAAAAAGAATTATAAAATTAGAAAAAAATATTTGCATTTAAGATTTCCTTTCCGGCTGGGATATGAACCCATGGAAGCCCAACGCTCTCGACAATATACTATCGGATCTCTGTTGATCGGTGTCTTAATTATAATAAAAACAAAAAATGCACCTTAGTAATTATTGATCTAAAATCTTTGAAATCTAAAGGTCGAATGATTAAACTGACTCAGAATTTTCTTCCGTACATAAATAATCCATATTTGCAAAAGAAAGAAATTGAAAAAAAAAAGAATCTTCAAATTAGAAGAGAAATATATACATGGAAGATTTTCGTTCCGGCCGGGACTCGAACCCAGTACCACGCGCTTGGAACCCAACGGTCTAGCCATTAGGCTATCGGAGCTCTGTCGATGGAAGTCTTAAATATAATAAAAACAAAAAATGCACCTTGGTAATTATTGATTCAAACACTTTGAAATTTACAGGTCGAATAATTAAACTGACTCAGAATTTTTCTCCCTACATACATAATCAATATTCGCAAAAGAGAAAAATTAAAAAAAAAAGAAGAAGAAATTTCAAATTAGAAACTAAAAGTATACATTGAAGATTTTCGTTCAGGCTGGGACTTGAACCCAGGGCCACTCGCTTGGAAGCCTAACACTCTAGCCATTAGTCTATAGGAGCTCTGTCGGTGGGAGTTTTAAATATAACAAAAACAAAAAATGCACCTTGGTAATTGTTTATTTAAACACTTTGAAATCTTCGTGTCAGAATTTTCTTCCCTACATAAATAATCAATAATTGCAAAGGAAAGAAATTGAAAAAAAAAAAAGAATTTTCAAATTAGAAAAGAAATATATACATTGAAGATATTCGCTCCGGCTGGGACTCGAACCCAGGCCACTCGCTTGGAAGACCAGCGGTCTAGCCATTAGGCTATCGGAGTACTGTCGAGCGGAGTCTTACTGCCTGACTGACAGACTGACTCACTGATACTGACTGACTGACTCACTGACTGACCGAGACTGACTGACTAACTGCCTGACTGACTGAGACTGGACTGACTGACTGACTGACTGACTGACTGACTGACTAACTGACTGACTGAGACTGACTGACTGACTGCTTGACTCTCTTACTGGCTATTTCACTGACTGACTGAATGACTAAATGACTGACTGACACTGACTGACTGACTGCTTGACTACCTGACTGACTGCTTGACTGACTAACTGACTGGACAGGACTGACCGACTGACTGACTGACAGACTGACTGAATAAGGCTGACTGACTGACTGACTGACAGACTGACTGAATAAGGCTGACCGACTGACTGACTGCCTGACTGACTGACTGACTGAATGACTGACTGACTGACTGACCGAGACTGACTGACTGAGACTGGACTGGACTGACTGACTGACTGACTGACTGAGACTGACTGACTGCTTTAGTGACTAACTGACTGCACAGGACTGACCGACTGACTGACTGACTGACTGCCTGACTGACTGACTGACTGAATGACTGACTGACTGCTTGACTGACTGGCTGAAGGACTAACTGACTGACTGAGTGACTGACTGACTGGACTGACTGACTGAGACTGAATGACTGAGTGCTTGACTGATTAACTGTCAGACTGACTGACTGACTTCGCAAAAGGGAAAAATAAAAAAAAAGAATTATAAAATAATATTTGCATTTAAGTTTTCCTTTCCGGCTGGGATTTGAACCCAGGGCACTCGCTTGGAAGACCAGCGGTCTAGCCATTAGGCTATCGGAGTTCTGTCGAGCGGAGTCTTACTGCCTGACTGATACTGCCTGACTGACTGACTGATACTGACTGACTGACTAACTGCCTGACTGACTGAGACTGGACTGACTGACTGACTGACTGACTGACTAACTGACTGACTGAGACTGACTGACTGACTGCTTGACTCTCTGACTGGCTATTTCACTGACTGACTGAATGACTAAATGACTGACTGACACTGACTGACTGAATGACTAAATGACTGACTGACACTGACTGACTGACTGCTTGACTACCTGACTGACTGCTTGACTGACTAACTGACTGGACAGGACTGACCGACTGACTGACTGACAGACTGACTGAATAAGGATGACTGACAGACTGACTGAATAAGGCTGACTGACTGACTGACTGACAGACTGACTGAATAAGGCTGACCGACTGACTGACTGCCTGACTGACTGACTGACTGAATGACTGACTGACTGACTGACCGAGACTGACTGACTGACTGACTGAGACTGGACTGGACTGACTGACTGACTGACTGACTGAGACTGACTGACTGCTTTAGTGACTAACTGACTGCACAGGACTGACCGACTGACTGACTGACTGACTGCCTGACTGACTGACTGACTGAATGACTGACTGACTGAGACTAAATGACTGACTGCTTGACTGACTGGCTGAAGGACTAACTGACTGACTGAGCGACTGACTGACTAGACTGACTGACTGAGACTGAATGACTGAGTGCTTGACTGATTGACTGTCAGACTGACTGACTGACTTCGCAAAAGGGAAAAATAAAAAAAAAAGAATTATAAAATTAGAAAAAAATATTTGCATTTAAGATTTTCTTTTCCGTCTGGGATTTGAACCCAGGGCGACACTCATGGAAGCCCAACGCTCTCGGCAATATACTATCGGATCTCTGTTGATCGGTGTCTTAATTATAATAAAAACAAAAAATGCACCTTAGTAATTATTGATCTAAAATCTTTGAAATCTAAAGGTCGAATGATTAAACTGACTCAGAATTTTCTTCCGTACATAAATAATCCATATTTGCAAAAGAAAGAAATTGAAAAAAAAAGGAATCTTCAAATTAGAAGAGAAATATATACATGGAAGATTTTCGTTCCGGCCGGGACTCGAACCCAGTACCACGCGCTTGGAACCCAACGGTCTAGCCATTAGGCTATCGGAGCTCTGTCGATGGAAGTCTTAAATATAATAAAAACAAAAAATGCACCTTGGTAATTATTGATTCAAACACTTTGAAATTTACAGGTCGAATAATTAAACTGACTCAGAATTTTTCTCCCTACATAAATAATCAATATTCGCAAAAGAGAAAAATTAAAAAAAAAAGAAGAAATTTCAAATTAGAAACTAAAAGTATACATTGAAGATTTTCGTTCAGGCTGGGACTCGAACCCAGGGCCACTCGCTTGGAAGCCTAACACTCTAGCCATTAGTCTATGGGAGCTCTGTCGGTGGGAGTTTTAAATATAATAAAAACAAAAAATGCACCTTGGTAATTGTTTATTTAAACACTTTGAAATCTTCGTGTCGAAAAATTAAACTGACTCAGAATTTTCTTCCCTACATAAATAATCAATAATTGCAAAGGAAAGAAATTGAAAAAAAAAAAAAGAATTTTCAAATTAGAAAAGAAATATATACATTGAAGATATTCGCTCCGGCTGGGACTCGAACCCAGGCCACTCGCTTGGAAGACCAGCGGTCTAGCCATTAGGCTATCGGAGTTCTGTCGAGCGGAGTCTTACTGCCTGACTGATACTGCCTGACTGACAGACTGACTCACTGACTGACTGATACTGACTGACTGACTCACTGACTGACCGAGACTGACTGACTACCTGCCTGACTGACTGAGACTGGACTGACTGACTGACTGACTGACTGACTGACTAACTGACTGACTGAGACTGACTGACTGACTGCTTGACTCTCTGACTGGCTATTTCACTGACTGACTGAATGACTAAATGACTGACTGACACTGACTGACTGACTGCTTGACTACCTGACTGACTGCTTGACTGACTAACTGACTGGACAGGACTGACCGACTGACTGACTGACAGACTGACTGAATAAGGATGACTGACAGACTGACTGAATAAGGCTGACTGACTGACTGACTGACAGACTGACTGAATAAGGCTGACCGACTGACTGACTGCCTGACTGACTGACTGACTGAATGACTGACTGACTGACTGACCGAGACTGACTGACTGACTGACTGAGACTGGACTGGACTGACTGACTGACTGACTGACTGAGACTGACTGACTGCTTTAGTGACTAACTGACTGCACAGGACTGACCGACTGACTGACTGACTGACTGCCTGACTGACTGACTGACTGAATGACTGACTGACTGAGACTAAATGACTGACTGCTTGACTGAGTGGCTGAAGGACTAACTGACTGACTGAGTGACTGACTGACTGGACTGACTGACTGAGACTGAATGACTGAGTGCTTGACTGATTGACTGTCTCTATGGGAGCTCTGTCGGTGGGAGTTTTAAATATAATAAAAACAAAAAATGCACCTTGGTAATTGTTTATTTAAACACTTTGAAATCTTCGTGTCGAAAAATTAAACTGACTCAGAATTTTCTTCCCTACATAAATAATCAATAATTGCAAAGGAAAGAAATTGAAAAAAAAAAAGAATTTTCAAATTAGAAAAGAAATATATACATTGAAGATATTCGCTCCGGCTGGGACTCGAACCCAGGCCACTCGCTTGGAAGACCAGCGGTCTAGCCATTAGGCTATCGGAGTTCTGTCGAGCGGAGTCTTACTGCCTGACTGATACTGCCTGACTGACAGACTGACTCACTGACTGACTGATACTGACTGACTGACTCACTGACTGACCGAGACTGACTGACTAACTGCCTGACTGACTGAGACTGGACTGACTGACTGACTGACTGACTGACTAACTGACTGACTGAGACTGACTGACTGACTGCTTGACTCTCTGACTGGCTATTTCACTGACTGACTGAATGACTAAATGACTGACTGACACTGACTGACTGACTGCTTGACTACCTGACTGACTGCTTGACTGACTGACTGACTGACAGACTGACTGAATAAGGCTGACCGACTGACTGACTGACTGACTGACTGACTGACTGAATGACTGACTGACTGACTGACCGAGACTGACTGACTGACTGACTGACTGACTGAGACTGGACTGGACTGACTGACTGACTGACTGACTGAGACTGACTGACTGCTTTAGTGACTAACTGACTGCACAGGACTGACCGACTGACTGACTGACTGCCTGACTGACTGAATGTCTGACTGACTGAGACTAAATGACTGACTGCTTGACTGACTGGCTGAAGGACTAACTGACTGACTGAGTGACTGACTGACTGGACTGACTGACTGAGACTGAATGACTGAGTGCTTGACTGATTGACTGTCAGACTGACTGACTGACTTCGCAAAAGGGAAAAATAAAAAAAAAAATTATAAAATTAGAAAAAAATAATTGCATTTAAGATTTCCTTTCCGGCTGGGATTTGAACCCAGGGCGACATTCATGGAAGCCCAACGCTCTCGCCAATATACTATCGGATCTCTGTTGATCGGTGTCTTAATTATAATAAAAACAAAAAATGCACCTTAGTAATTATTGATCTAAAATCTTTGAAATCTAAAGGTCGAATGATTAAACTGACTCAGAATTTTCTTCCGTACATAAATAATCCATATTTGCAAAAGAAAGAAATTGAAAAAAAAAGAATCTTCAAATTAGAAGAGAAATATATACATGGAAGATTTTCGTTCCGGCCGGGACTCGAACCCAGTACCACGCGCTTGGAACCCAACGGTCTAGCCATTAGGCTATCGGAGCTCTGTCAATGGAAGTCTTAAATATAATAAAAACAAAAAATGCACCTTGGTAATTATTGATTCAAACACTTTGAAATTTACAGGTCGAATAATTAAACTGACTCAGAATTTTTCTCCCTACATAAATAATCAATATTCGCAAAAGAGAAAAATTAAAAAAAAAAGAAGAAATTTCAAATTAGAAACTAAAAGTGTACATTGAAGATTTTCGTTCAGGCTGGGACTCGAACCCAGGGCCACTCGCTTGGAAGCCTAACACTCTAGCCATTAGTCTATGGGAGCTCTGTCGGTGGGAGTTTTAAATACAATAAAAACAAAAAATGCACCTTGGTAATTGTTTATTTAAACACTTTGAAATCTTCGTGTCGAAAAATTAAACTGACTCAGAATTTTCTTCCCTACATAAATAATCAATAATTGCAAAGGAAAGAAATTGAAAAAAAAAAAAGAATTTTCAAATTAGAAAAGAAATATATACATTGAAGATATTCGCTCCGGCTGGGACTCGAACCCAGGCCACTCGCTTGGAAGACCAGCGGTCTAGCCATTAGGCTATCGGAGTTCTGTCGAGCGGAGTCTTACTGCCTGACTGATACTGCCTGACTGACAGACTGACTCACTGACTGACTCACTGACTGACTGATACTGACTGACTGACTCACTGACTGACCGAGACTGACTGACTAACTGCCTGACTGACTGAGACTGGACTGACTGACTGACTGACTGACTGACTGACTAACTGACTGACTGAATGACTAAATGACTGATTGACACTGACTGACTGACTGCTTGACTACCTGACTGACTGCTTGACTGACTAACTGACTGGACAGGACTGACCGACTGACTGACTGACAGACTGACTGAATAAGGATGACTGACAGACTGACTGAATAAGGCTGACTGACTGACTGACTGACAGACTGACTGAATAAGGCTGACCGACTGACTGACTGCCTGACTGACTGACTGACTGAATGACTGACTGACTGACTGACCGAGACTGACTGACTGACTGACTGAGACTGGACTGGACTGACTGACTGACTGACTGACTGAGACTGACTGACTGCTTTAGTGACTAACTGACTGCACAGGACTGACCGACTGACTGACTGACTGACTGCCTGACTGACTGAATGACTGAATGACTGACTGACTGAGACTAAATGACTGACTGCTTGACTGACTGGCTGAAGGACTAACTGACTGACTGAGTGACTGACTGACTGGACTGACTGACTGAGACTGAATGACTGAGTGCTTGACTGATTGACTGTCAGACTGACTGACTGACTTCGCAAAAGGGAAAAATAAAAAAAATGAATTATAAAATTAGAAAAAAATATTTGCATTTAAGATTTTCTTTCCGGCTGGGATTTGAACCCAGGGCGACACTCACGGAAGCCCAACGCTCTCGCCAATATACTATCGGATCTCTGTTGATCGGTGTCTTAATTATAATAAAAACAAAAAATGCACCTTAGTAATTATTGATCTAAAATCTTTGAAGTCTAAAGGTCGAATGATTAAACTGACTCAGAATTTTCTTCCCTACATAAATAATCAATAATTGCAAAGGAAAGAAATTGAAAAAAAAAAGAATTTTCAAATTAGAAAAGAAATATATACATTGAAGATATTCGCTCCGGCTGGGACTCGAACCCAGGCCACTCGCTTGGAAGACCAGCGGTCTAGCCATTAGGCTATCGGAGTTCTGTCGAGCGGAGTCTTACTGCCTGACTGATACTGCCTGACTCACTGACTGACTGATACTGACTGAATGACTCACTGACTGACCGAGACTGACTGACTAACTGCCTGACTGACTGAGCCTGGACTGACTGACTGACTGACTGGCTGACCGACTAACTGACTGACTGAGACTGACTGACTGACTGCTTGACTCTCTGACTGGCTATTTCACTGACTGACTGAATGACTAAATGACTGACTGACACTGACTGACTGACTGCTTGACTACCTGACTGACTGCTTGACTGACCGACTGACTGACTGACAGACTGACTGAATAAGGATGACTGACAGACTGACTGAATAAGGCTGACTGACTGACTGACTGACAGACTGACTGAATAAGGCTGACCGACTGACTGACTGCCTGACTGACTGACTGACTGAATGACTGACTGACTGACTGACCGAGACTGACTGACTGACTGACTGACTGAGACTGGACTGGACTGACTGACTGACTGACTGACTGAGACTGACTGACTGCTTTAGTGACTAACTGACTGCACAGGACTGACCGACTGACTGACTGACTGACTGCCTGACTGACTGACTGACTGAATGACTGACTGACTGAGACTAAATGACTGACTGCTTGACTGACTGGCTGAAGGACTAACTGACTGACTGAGTGACTGACTGACTGGACTGACTGACTGAGACTGAATGACTGAGTGCTTGACTGATTGACTGTCAGACTGACTGACTGACTTCGCAAAAGGGAAAAATAAAAAAAAAAGAATTATAAAATTAGAAAAAAAATAATTGCATTTAAGATTTCCTTTCCGGCTGGGATTTGAACCCAGGGCGACACTCATGGAAGCCCAACGCTCTCGCCAATATACTATCGGATCTCTGTTGAACGGTGTCTTAATTATAATAAAAACAAAAAATGCACCTTAGTAATTATTGATCTAAAATCTTTGAAATCTAAAGGTCGAATGATTAAACTGACTCAGAATTTTCTTCCGTACATAAATAATCCATATTTGCAAAAGAAAGAAATTGAAAAAAAAAGAATCTTCAAATTAGAAGAGAAATATATACATGGAAGATTTTCGTTCCGGCCGGGACTCGAACCCAGTACCACGCGCTTGGAACCCAACGGTCTAGCCATTAGGCTATCGGAGCTCTGTCAATGGAAGTCTTAAATATAATAAAAACAAAAAATGCACCTTGGTAATTATTGATTCAAACACTTTGAAATTTACAGGTCGAATAATTAAACTGACTCAGAATTTTTCTCCCTACATAAATAATCAATATTCGCAAAAGAGAAAAATTAAAAAAAAAAGAAGAAATTTCAAATTAGAAACTAAAAGTATACATTGAAGATTTTCGTTCAGGCTGGGACTCGAACCCAGGGCCACTCGCTTGGAAGCCTAACACTCTAGCCATTAGTCTATGGGAGCTCTGTCGGTGGGAGTTTTAAATATAATAAAAACAAAAAATGCACCTTGGTAATTGTTTATTTAAACACTTTGAAATCTTCGTGTCGAAAAATTAAACTGACTCAGAATTTTCTTCCCTACATAAATAATCAATAATTGCAAAGGAAAGAAATTGAAAAAAAAAGAATTTTCAAATTAGAAAAGAAATATATACATTGAAGATATTCGCTCCGGCTGGGACTCGAACCCAGGCCACTCGCTTGGAAGACCAGCGGTCTAGCCATTAGGCTATCGGAGTTCTGTCGAGCGGAGTCTTACTGCCTGACTGATACTGCGTGACTGACAGACTGACTCACTGACTGACTGATACTGACTGACTGACTCACTGACTGACCGAGACTGACTGACTAACTGCCTGACTGACTGAGACTGGACTGACTGACTGACTGACTGACTGACTGACTAACTGACTGACTGAGACTGACTGACTGACTGCTTGACTCTCTGACTGGCTATTTCACTGACTGACTGAATGGCTAAATGACTGACTGACACTGACTGACTGACTGCTTGACTACCTGACTGACTGCTTGACTGACTAACTGACTGGACAGGACTGACCGACTGACTGACTGACAGACTGACTGAATAAGGATGACTGACAGACTGACTGAATAAGGCTGACTGACTGACTGACTGACAGACTGACTGAATAAGGCTGACCGACTGACTGACTGCCTGACTGACTGACTGACTGAATGACTGACTGACTGACTGACCGAGACTGACTGACTGACTGACTGAGACTGGACTGGACTGACTGACTGACTGACTGACTGAGACTGACTGACTGCTTTAGTGACTAACTGACTGCACAGGACTGACCGACTGACTGACTGACTGACTGACTGACTGACTGCCTGACTGACTGACTGACTGAATGACTGACTGACTGAGACTAAATGACTGACTGCTTGACTGACTGGCTGAAGGACTAACTGACTGACTGAGCGACTGACTGACTAGACTGACTGACTGAGACTGAATGACTGAGTGCTTGACTGATTGACTGTCAGACTGACTGACTGACTTCGCAAAAGGGAAAAATAAAAAAAAAGAATTATAAAATTAGAAAAAAATATTTGCATTTAAGATTTTCTTTTCCGTCTGGGATTTGAACCCAGGGCGACACTCATGGAAGCCCAACGCTCTCGCCAATATACTATCGGATCTCTGTTGATCGGTGTCTTAATTATAATAAAAACAAAAAATGCACCTTAGTAATTATTGATCTAAAATCTTTGAAATCTAAAGGTCGAATGATTAAACTGACTCAGAATTTTCTTCCGTACATAAATAATCCATATTTGCAAAAGAAAGAAATTGAAAAAAAAAAGAATCTTCAAATTAGAAGAGAAATATATACATGGAAGATTTTCGTTCCGGCCGGGACTCGAACCCAGTACCACGCGCTTGGAACCCAACGGTCTAGCCATTAGGCTATCGGAGCTCTGTCGATGGAAGTCTTAAATATAATAAAAACAAAAAATGCACCTTGGTAATTATTGATTCAAACACTTTGAAATTTACAGGTCGAATAATTAAACTGACTCAGAATTTTTCTCCCTACATAAATAATCAATATTCTCAAAAGAGAAAAATTAAAAAAAAAAAGAAGAAGAAATTTCAAAATAGAAACTAAAAGTATACATTGAAGATTTTCGTTCAGGCTGGGACTCGAACCCAGGGTCACTCGCTTGGAAGCCTAACACTCTAGCCATTAGTCTATGGGAGCTCTGTCGGTGGGAGTTTTAAATATAATAAAAACAAAAAATGCACCTTGGTAATTGTTTATTTAAACACTTTGAAATCTTCGTGTCGAAAAATTAAACTGACTCAGAATTTTCTTCTCTACATAAATAATCAATAATTGCAAAGGAAAGAAATTGAAAAAAAAAGAATTTTCAAATTAGAAAAGAAATATATACATTGAAGATATTCGCTCCGGCTGGGACTCGAACCCAGGCCACTCGCTTGGAAGACCTGCGGTCTAGCCATTAGGCTATCGGAGTTCTGTCGCGCGGAGTCTTACTGCCTGACTGATACTGCCTGACTGACAGACTGACTCACTGACTGACTGATACTGACTGACTGACTCACTGACTGACCGAGACTGACTGACTAACTGCCTGACTGACTGAGACTGGACTGACTGACTGACTGACTGACTGACTGACTAACTGACTGACTGAGACTGACTGACTGACTGCTTGACTCTCTGACTGGCTATTTCACTGACTGACTGAATGACTAAATGACTGACTGACACTGACTGACTGAATGACTAAATGACTGACTGACACTGACTGACTGACTGCTTGACTACCTGACTGACTGCTTGACTGACTAACTGACTGGACAGGACTGACCGACTGACTGACTGAATAAGGATGACTGACAGACTGACTGAATAAGGCTGACTGACTGACTGACTGACTGACTGACTGAATAAGGCTGACCGACTGACTGACTGCCTGACTGACTGACTGACCGAGACTGACTGACTGACTGACTGAGACTGGACTGGACTGACTGACCGACTGACTGACTGAGACTGACTGACTGCTTTAGTGACTAACTGACTGCACAGGACTGACCGACTGACTGACTGACTGACTGCCTGACTGACTGACTGACTGACTGCCTGACTGACTGAGACTAAATGACTGACTGCTTGACTGACTGGCTGAAGGACTAACTGACTGACTGAGTGACTGACTGACTGGACTGACTGACTGAGACTGAATGACTGAGTGCTTGACTGATTGACTGTCAGACTGACTGACTGACTTCGCAAAAGGGAAAAATAAAAAAAAAAGAATTATAAAATTAAAAAAAAATATTTGCATTTAAGATTTCCTTTCCGGCTGGGATTTGAACCCAGGGCGACACTCATGGAAGCCCAACGCTCTCGCCAATATACTTTCGGATCTCTGTTGATCGGTGTCTTAATTATAATAAAAACAAAAAATGCACCTTAGTAATTATTGATCTAAAATCTTTGAAATCTAAAGGTCGAATGATTAAACTGACTCAGAATTTTCTTCCGTACATAAATAATCCATATTTGCAAAAGAAAGAAATTGAAAAAAAAAAGAATCTTCAAATTAGAAGAGAAATATATACGTGGAAGATTTTCGTTCCGGCCGGGACTCGAGCCCAGTACCACGCGCTTGGAACCCAACGGTCTAGCCATTAGGCTATCGGAGCTCTGTCGATGGAAGTGTTAAATATAATAAAAACAAAAAATGCACCTTGGTAATTATTGATTCAAACACTTTGAAATTTACAGGTCGAATAATTAAACTGACTCAGAATTTTTCTCCCTACATAAATAATCAATATTCTCAAAAGAGAAAAATTAAAAAAAAAAAAGAAGAAGAAATTTCAAAATAGAAACTAAAAGTATACATTGAAGATTTTCGTTCAGGCTGGGACTCGAACCCAGGGTCACTCGCTTGGAAGCCTAACACTCTAGCCATTAGTCTATGGGAGCTCTGTCGGTGGGAGTTTTAAATATAATAAAAACAAAAAATGCACCTTGGTAATTGTTTATTTAAACACTTTGAAATCTTCGTGTCGAAAAATTAAACTGACTCAGAATTTTCTTCTCTACATAAATAATCAATAATTGCAAAGGAAAGAAATTGAAAAAAAAAGAATTTTCAAATTAGAAAAGAAATATATACATTGAAGATATTCGCTCCGGCTGGGACTCGAACCCAGGGCACTCGCTTGGAAGACCTGCGGTCTAGCCATTAGGCTATCGGAGTTCTGTCGCGCGGAGTCTTACTGCCTGACTGATACTGCCTGACTGACAGACTGACTCACTGACTGACTGATACTGACTGACTGACTCACTGACTGACCGAGACTGACTGACTAACTGCCTGACTGACTGAGACTGGACTGACTGACTGACTGACTGACTGACTGACTAACTGACTGACTGAGACTGACTGACTGACTGCTTGACTCTCTGACTGGCTATTTCACTGACTGACTGAATGACTAAATGACTGACTGACACTGACTGACTGAATGACTAAATGACTGACTGACACTGACTGACTGACTGCTTGACTACCTGACTGACTGCTTGACTGACTAACTGACTGGACAGGACTGACCGACTGACTGACTGAATAAGGATGACTGACAGACTGACTGAATAAGGCTGACTGACTGACTGACTGACAGACTGACTGAATAAGGCTGACCGACTGACTGACTGCCTGACTGACTGACTGACCGAGACTGACTGACTGACTGACTGAGACTGGACTGGACTGACTGACTGACTGACTGACTGAGACTGACTGACTGCTTTAGTGACTAACTGACTGCACAGGACTGACCGACTGACTGACTGACTGACTGCCTGACTGACTGACTGACTGACTGCCTGACTGACTGAGACTAAATGACTGACTGCTTGACTGACTGGCTGAAGGACTAACTGACTGACTGAGTGACTGACTGACTGGACTGACTGACTGAGACTGAATGACTGAGTGCTTGACTGATTGACTGTCAGACTGACTGACTGACTTCGCGAAAGGGAAAAATAAAAAAAAAAGAATTATAAAATTAAAAAAAAATATTTGCATTTAAGATTTCCTTTCCGGCTGGGATTTGAACCCAGGGCGACACTCATGGAAGCCCAACGCTCTCGCCAATATACTTTCGGATCTCTGTTGATCGGTGTCTTAATTATAATAAAAACAAAAAATGCACCTTAGTAATTATTGATCTAAAATCTTTGAAATCTAAAGGTCGAATGATTAAACTGACTCAGAATTTTCTTCCGTACATAAATAATCCATATTTGCAAAAGAAAGAAATTGAAAAAAAAAAGAATCTTCAAATTAGAAGAGAAATATATACGTGGAAGATTTTCGTTCCGGCCGGGACTCGAGCCCAGTACCACGCGCTTGGAACCCAACGGTCTAGCCATTAGGCTATCGGAGCTCTGTCGATGGAAGTGTTAAATATAATAAAAACAAAAAATGCACCTTGGTAATTATTGATTCAAACACTTTGAAATTTACAGGTCGAATAATTAAACTGACTCAGAATTTTTCTCCCTACATAAATAATCAATATTCGCAAAAGAGAAAAATTAAAAAAAAAAAAAAGAAGAAGAAATTTCAAAATAGAAACTAAAAGTATACATTGAAGATTTTCGTTCAGGCTGGGACTTGAACCCAGGGCCACTCGCTTGGAAGCCTAACACTCTAGCCATTAGTCTACGGGCGCTCTATCGGTGGGAGTTTTAAATATAATAAAAACAAAAAATGCACCTTGGTAATTGTTTATTTAAACACTTTGAAATCTTCGTGTCGAAAAATTAAACTGACTCAGAATTTTCTTCCCTACATAAATAATCAATAATTGCAAAGGAAAGAAATTGAAAAAAAAAAGAATTTTCAAATTAGAAAAGAAATATATACATTGAAGATATTCGCTCCGGCTGGGACTCGAACCCAGGGCACTCGCTTGGAAGACCAGCGGTCTAGCCATTAGGCTATCGGAGTTCTGTCGAGCGGAGTCTTACTGCCTGACTGATACTGCCTGACTGACTGACTGATACTGACTGACTGACTAACTGCCTGACTGACTGAGACTGGACTGACTGACTGACTGACTGACTGACTGACTAACTGACTGACTGAGACTGACTGACTGACTGCTTGACTCTCTGACTGGCTATTTCACTGACTGACTGAATGGCTAAATGACTGACTGACACTGACTGACTGACTGCTTGACTACCTGACTGACTGCTTGACTGATTAACTGACTGGACAGGACTGACCGACTGACTGACTGACAGACTGACTGAATAAGGATGACTGACAGACTGACTGAATAAGGCTGACTGACTGACTGACTGACAGACTGACTGAATAAGGCTGACCGACTGACTGACTGCCTGACTGACTGACTGACAGACTGACTGAATAAGGCTGACCGACTGACTGACTGCCTGACTGACTGACTGACTGAATGACTGACTGACTGACTGACCGAGACTGACTGACTGACTGACTGAGACTGGACTGGACTGACTGACTGACTGACTGACTGAGACTGACTGACTGCTTTAGTGACTAACTGACTGCACAGGACTGACCGACTGACTGACTGACTGACTGCCTGACTGACTGACTGACTGAATGACTGACTGACTGAGACTAAATGACTGACTGCTTGACTGACTGGCTGAAGGACTAACTGACTGACTGAGTGACTGACTGACTGGACTGACTGACTGAGACTGAATGACTGAGTGCTTGACTGATTGACTGTCAGACTGACTGACTGACTTCGCAAAAGGGAAAAATAAAAAAAAAGAATTATAAAATTAGAAAAAAATATTTGCATTTAAGATTTTCTTTTCCGTCTGGGATTTGATCCCAGGGCGACACTCATGGAAGCCCAACGCTCTCGCCAATATACTATCGGATCTCTGTTGATCGGTGTCTTAATTATAATAAAAACAAAAAATGCACCTTAGTAATTATTGATCTACAATCTTTGAAATCTAAAGGTCGAATGATTAAACTGACTCAGAATTTTCTTCCGTACATAAATAATCCATATTTGCAAAAGAAAGAAATTGAAAAAAAAAAAGAATCTTCAAATTAGAAGAGAAATATATACATGGAAGATTTTCGTTCCGGCCGGGACTCGAACCCAGTACCACGCGCTTGGAACCCAACGGTCTAGCCATTAGGCTATCGGAGCTCTGTCGATGGAAGTCTTAAATATAATAAAAACAAAAAATGCACCTTGGTAATTATTGATTCAAACACTTTGAAATTTACAGGTCGAATAATTAAACTGACTCAGAATTTTTCTCCCTACATAAATAATCAATATTCGCAAAAGAGAAAAATTAAAAAAAAAAGAAGAAGAAATTTCAAAATAGAAACTAGAAGTATACATTGAAGATTTTCGTTCAGGCTGGGACTCGAACCCAGGGTCACTCGCTTGGAAGCCTAACACTCTAGCCATTAGTCTATGGGAGCTCTGTCGGTGGGAGTTTTAAATATATTAAAAACAAAAAATGCACCTTGGTAATTGTTTATTTAAACACTTTGAAATCTTCGTGTCGAAAAATTAAACTGACTCAGAATTTTCTTCTCTACATAAATAATCAATAATTGCAAAGGAAAGAAATTGAAAAAAAAAGAATTTTCAAATTAGAAAAGAAATATATACATTGAAGATATTCGCTCCGGCTTTGACTCGAACCCAGGCCACTCGCTTGGAAGACCTGCGGTCTAGCCATTAGGCTATCGGAGTTCTGTCGCGCGGAGTCTTACTGCCTGACTGATACTGCCTGACTGACAGACTGACTCACTGACTGACTGATACTGACTGACTGACTCACTGACTGACCGAGACTGACTGACTAACTGCCTGACTGACTGAGACTGGACTGACTGAATGACTGACTGACTGACTGACTAACTGACTGACTGAGACTGAGTGACTGACTGCTTGACTCTCTGACTGGCTATTTCACTGACTGACTGAATGACTAAATGACTGACTGACACTGACTGACTGAATGACTAAATGACTGACTGACACTGACTGACTGACTGCTTGACTACCTGACTGACTGCTTGACTGACTAACTGACTGGACAGGACTGACCGACTGACTGACTGAATAAGGATGACTGACAGACTGACTGAATAAGGCTGACTGACTGACTGACTGACAGACTGACTGAATAAGGCTGACCGACTGACTGACTGCCTGACTGACTGACTGACCGAGACTGACTGACTGACTGACTGAGACTGGACTGGACTGACTGACTGACTGACTGACTGAGACTGACTGACTGCTTTAGTGACTAACTGACTGCACAGGACTGACCGACTGACTGACTGACTGACTGCCTGACTGACTGACTGACTGACTGCCTGACTGACTGAGACTAAATGACTGACTGCTTGACTGACTGGCTGAAGGACTAACTGACTGACTGAGTGACTGACTGACTGGACTGACTGACTGAGACTGAATGACTGAGTGCTTGACTGATTGACTGTCAGACTGACTGACTGACTTCGCAAAAGGGAAAAATAAAAAAAAAGAATTATAAAATTAAAAAAAAATATTTGCATTTAAGATTTCCTTTCCGGCTGGGATTTGAACCCAGGGCGACACTCATGGAAGCCCAACGCTCTCGCCAATATACTTTCGGATCTCTGTTGATCGGTGTCTTAATTATAATAAAAACAAAAAATGCACCTTAGTAATTATTGATCTAAAATCTTTGAAATCTAAAGGTCGAATGATTAAACTGACTCAGAATTTTCTTCCGTACATAAATAATCCATATTTGCAAAAGAAAGAAATTGAAAAAAAAAAGAATCTTCAAATTAGAAGAGAAATATATACATGGAAGATTTTCGTTCCGGCCGGGACTCGAACCCAGTACCACGCGCTTGGAACCCAACGGTCTAGCCATTAGGCTATCGGAGCTCTGTGGATGGAAGTCTTAAATATAATAAAAACAAAAAATGCACCTTGGTAATTATTGATTCAAACACTTTGAAATTTACAGGTCGAATAATTAAACTGACTCAGAATTTTTCTCCCTACATAAATAATCAATATTCGCAAAAGAGAAAAATTAAAAAAAAAAAAAAAAAGAAGAAGAAATTTCAAAATAGAAACTAAAAGTATACATTGAAGATTTTCGTTCAGACTGGGACTCGAACCCAGGGCCACTCGCTTGGAAGCCTAACACTCTAGCCATTAGTCTACGGGCGCTCTATCGGTGGGAGTTTTAAATATAATAAAAACAAAAAATGCACCTTGGTAATTGTTTATTTAAACACTTTGAAATCTTCGTGTCGAAAAATTAAACTGACTCAGAATTTTCTTCCCTACATAAATAATCAATAATTGCAAAGGAAAGAAATTGAAAAAAAAAAGAATTTTCAAATTAGAAAAGAAATATATACATTGAAGATATTCGCTCCGGCTGGGACTCGAACCCAGGGCACTCGCTTGGAAGACCAGCGGTCTAGCCATTAGGCTATCGGAGTTCTGTCGAGCGGAGTCTTACTGCCTGACTGATACTGCCTGACTGACTGACTGATACTGACTGACTGACTAACTGCCTGACTGACTGAGACTGGACTGACTGACTGACTGACTGACTGACTGACTAACTGACTGACTGAGACTGACTGACTGACTGCTTGACTCTCTGACTGGCTATTTCACTGACTGACTGAATGGCTAAATGACTGACTGACACTGACTGACTGACTGCTTGACTACCTGACTGACTGCTTGACTGACTAACTGACTGGACAGGACTGACCGACTGACTGACTGACAGACTGACTGAATAAGGATGACTGACAGACTGACTGAATAAGGCTGACTGACTGACTGACTGAGAGACTGACTGAATAAGGCTGACCGACTGACTGACTGCCTGACTGACTGACTGACTGAATGACTGACTGACTGACTGACCGAGACTGACTGACTGACTGACTGAGACTGGACTGGACTGACTGACTGACTGACTGACTGAGACTGACTGACTGCTTTAGTGACTAACTGACTGCACAGGACTGACCGACTGACTGACTGACTGACTGACTGACTGACTGACTGACTGAATGACTGACTGACTGAGACTAAATGACTGACTGCTTGACTGACTGGCTGAAGGACTAACTGACTGACTGAGTGACTGACTGACTGGACTGACTGACTGAGACTGAATGACTGAGTGCTTGACTGATTGACTGTCAGACTGACTGACTGACTTCACAAAAGGGAAAAATAAAAAAAAAAGAATTATAAAATTAGAAAAAAATATTTGCATTTAAGATTTTCTTTTCCGTCTGGGATTTGATCCCAGGGCGACACTCATGGAAGCCCAACGCTCTCGCCAATATACTATCGGATCTCTGTTGATCGGTGTCTTAATTATAATAAAAACAAAAAATGCACCTTAGTAATTATTGATCTACAATCTTTGAAATCTAAAGGTCGAATGATTAAACTGACTCAGAATTTTCTTCCGTACATAAATAATCCATATTTGCAAAAGAAAGAAATTGAAAAAAAAAAAGAATCTTCAAATTAGAAGAGAAATATATACATGAAAGATTTTCGTTCCGGCCGGGACTCGAACCCAGTACCACGCGCTTGGAACCCAACGGTCTAGCCATTAGGCTATCGGAGCTCTGTCGATGAAAGTCTTAAATATAATAAAAACAAAAAATGCACCTTGGTAATTATTGATTCAAACACTTTGAAATTTACAGGTCGAATAATTAAACTGACTCAGAATTTTTCTCCCTACATAAATAATCAATATTCGCAAAAGAGAAAAATTAAAAAAAAAAGAAGAAGAAATTTCAAAATAGAAACTAAAAGTATACATTGAAGATTTTCGTTCAGGCTGGGACTCGAACCCAGGGCCACTCGCTTGGAAGCCTAACACTCTAGCCATTAGTCTATGGGAGCTCTGTCGGTGGGAGTTTTAAATATAATAAAAACAAAAAATGCACCTTGGTAATTGTTTATTTAAACACTTTGAAATCTTCGTGTCGAAAAATTAAACTGACTCAGAATTTTCTTCTCTACATAAATAATCAATAATTGCAAAGGAAAGAAATTGAAAAAAAAAGAATTTTTAAATTAGAAAAGAAATATATACATTGAAGATATTCGCTCCGGCTGGGACTCGAACCCAGGCCACTCGCTTGGAAGAGCAGCGGTCTAGCCATTAGGCTATCGGAGTTCTGTCGAGCGGAGTCTTACTGCCTGACTGATACTGCCTGACTGACAGACTGTCTCACTGACTGACTGATACTGACTGACTGACTCACTGACTGACCGAGACTGACTGACTAACTGCCTGACTGACTGAGACTGGACTGACTGACTGACTGACTCACTGACTGACTAACTGACTGACTGAGACTGACTGACTGACTGCTTGACTCTCTGACTGGCTATTTCACTGACTGACTGAATGACTAAATGACTGACTGACACTGACTGACTGAATGACTAAATGACTGACTGACACTGACTGACTGACTGCTTGACTACCTGACTGACTGCTTGACTGACTAACTGACTGGACAGGACTGACCGACTGACTGACTGAATAAGGATGACTGACAGACTGACTGAATAAGGCTGACTGACTGACTGACTGACAGACTGACTGAATAAGGCTGACCGACTGACTGACTGCCTGACTGACTGACTGACTGAATGACTGACTGACTGACTGACCGAGACTGACTGACTGACTGACTGAGACTGGACTGGACTGACTGACTGACTGACTGACTGAGACTGACTGACTGCTTTAGTGACTAACTGACTGCACAGGACTGACCGACTGACTGACTGACTGACTGCCTGACTGACTGACTGACTGAATGACTGACTGACTGAGACTAAATGACTGACTGCTTGACTGACTGGCTGAAGGACTAACTGACTGACTGAGTGACTGACTGACTGGACTGACTGACTGAGACTGAATGACTGAGTGCTTGACTGATTGACTGTCAGACTGACTGACTGACTTCGCAAAAGGGAAAAATAAAAAAAAAAGAATTATATAATTAGAAAAAAATATTTGCATTTAAGATTTCCTTTCCGGCTGGGATTTGAACCCAGGGCGACACTCACGGAAGCCCAACGCTCTCGCCAATATACTATCGGATCTCTGTTGATCGGTGTCTTAATTATAATAAAAACAAAAAATGCACCTTAGTAATTATTGATCTAAAATCTTTGAAATCTAAAGGTCGAATGATTAAACTGACTCAGAATTTTCTTCCGTACATAAATAATCCATATTTGCAAAAGAAAGAAATTGAAAAAAAAAAGAATCTTCAAATTAGAAGAGAAATATATACATGGAAGACTTTCGTTCCGGCCGGGACTCGAACCCAGTACCACGCGCTTGGAACCCAACGGTCTAGCCATTAGGCTATCGGAGCTCTGTCGATGGAAGTCTTAAATATAATAAAAACAAAAAATGCACCTTGGTAATTATTGATTCAAACACTTTGAAATTTACAGGTCGAATAATTAAACTGACTCAGAATTTTTCTCCCTACATAAATAATCAATATTCGCAAAAGAGAAAAATTAAAAAAAAAGAAGAAGGAATTTCAAAATAGAAACTAAAAGTATACATTGAAGATTTTCGTTCAGGCTGGGACTCGAACCCAGGGCCACTCGCTTGGAAGCCTAACACTCTAGCCATTAGTCTATGGGAGCTCTGTCGGTGGGAGTTTTAAATATAATAAAAACAAAAAATGCACCTTGGTAATTGTTTATTTAAACAGTTTGAAATCTTCGTGTCGAAAAATTAAACTGACTCAGAATTTTCTTCCCTACATAAATAATCAGTAATTGCAAAGGAAAGAAATTGAAAAAAAAAAGAATTTTCAAATTAGAAAAGAAATATATACATTGAAGATATTCGCTCCGGCTGGGACTCGAACCCAGGCCACTCGCTTGGAAGACCAGCGGTCTAGCCATTAGGCTATCGGAGTTCTGTCGAGACTGACTGACTGACTGCTTGACTCTCTGACTGGCTATTTCACTGACTGACTGAATGACTAAATGACTGACTGACACTGACTGACTGACTGCTTGACTACCTGACTGACTGCTTGACTGCATAACTGACTGGACAGGACTGACCGACTGACTGACTGACAGACTGACTGAATAAGGATGACTGACAGACTGACGGAATAAGGCTGACTGACTGACTGACTGACAGACTGACTGAATAAGGCTGACCGACTGACTGACTGCCTGACTGAATGACTGACTGACCGAGACTGACTGACTGACTGACTGAGACTGGACTGGACTGACTGACTGACTGACTGACTGAGACTGACTGACTGCTTTAGTGACTAACTGACTGCACAGGACTGACCGACTGACTGACTGACTGACTGCCTGACTGACTGACTGACTGAATGACTGACTGACTGAGACTAAATGACTGAGTGCTTGACTGATTGACTGTCAGACTGACTGACTGACTTCGCAAAAGGGAAAAATAAAAAAAAAAGAATTATAAAATTAGAAAAAAATATTTGCATTTAAGATTTCCTTTCCGGCTGGGATTTGAACCCAGGGCGACACTCATGGAAGCCCAACGCTCTCGCCAATATACTATCGGATCTCTGTTGATCGGTGTCTTAATTATAATAAAAACAAAAAATGCACCTCAGTAATTATTGATCTAAAATCTTTGAAATCTAAAGGTCGAATGATTAAACTGACTCAGAATTTTCTTCCGTACATAAATAATCCATATTTGCAAAAGAAAGAAATTGAAAAAAAAAAAAAAGAATCTTCAAATTAGAAGAGAAATATATACATGGAAGATTTTCGTTCCGGCCGGGACTCGAACCCAGTACCACGCGCTTGGAACCCAACGGTCTAGCCATTAGTCTATCGGAGCTCTGTCGATGGAAGTCTTAAATGTAATAAAAACAAAAAATGCACCTTGGTAATTATCGATTTAAACACTTTGAAATTTACAGGTCGAATAATTAAACTGACTCAGAATTTTTCTCCCTACATAAATAATCAATATTCGCAAAAGAGAAAAATTAAAAAAAAAGAAGAAGAAATTTCAAATTAGAAACTAAAAGTATACATTGAAGATTTTCGTTCAGGCTGGGACTCGAACCCAGGGCCACTCGCTTGGAAGCCTAACACTCTAGCCATTAGTCTATGGGAGCTCTGTCGGTGGGAGTTTTAAATATAATAAAAACAAAAAATGCACCTTGGCAATTGTTTATTTAAACACTTTGAAATCTTCGTGTCGAAAAATTAAACTGACTCAGAATTTTCTTCCCTACATAAATAATCAATAATTGCAAAGGAAAGAAATTGAAAAAAAAAAGAATTTTCAAATTAGAAAAGAAATATATACATTGAAGACATTCGCTCCGGCTGGGACTCGAACCCAGGCCACTCGCTTGGAAGACCAGCGGTGTAGCCATTAGGCTATTGGAGTTCTGTCGCGCGGAGTCTTACTGCCTGACTGATACTGCCTGACTGACAGACTGACTCACTGACTGACTGATACTGACTGACTGACTCACTGACTGACCGAGACTGACTGACTAACTGCCTGACTGACTGAGACTGGACTGACTGACTGACTGACTGACTGACTGACTAACTGACTGACTGAGACTGACTGACTGACTGCTTGACTACTTGACTGACTGCTTGACTGACTAACTGACTGGACAGGACTGACCGACTGACTGACTGACAGACTGACTGAATAAGGATGACTGACAGACTGACTGAATAAGGCTGACTGACTGACTGACTGACAGACTGACTGAATAAGGCTGACCGACTGACTGACTGCCTGACTGACTGACTGACTGACTGAATGACTGACTGACTGACCGAGACTGACTGACTGACTGACTGAGACTGGACTGGACTGACTGACTGACTGACTGACTGAGACTGACTGACTGCACAGGACTGACCGACTGACTGACTGACTGCCTGACTGACTGACTGAATGACTGACTGACTGAGACTAAATGACTGACTGCTTGACTGACTGGCTGAAGGACTAACTGACTGACTGAGTGACTGACTGACTGGACTGACTGACTGAGACTGAATGACTGAGTGCTTGACTGATTGACTGTCAGACTGACTGACTGACTTCGCAAAAGGGAAAAATAAAAAAAAAGAATTATAAAATTAGAAAAAAATATTTGCATTTAAGATTTCCGGTCGGGACTCGAACCCAGTACCACGCGCTAGGAACCCAACGGTCTAGCCATTAGGCTATCGGAGCTCTGTCGATGGAAGTCTTAAATATAATAAAAACAAAAAAATGCACCTTGGTAATTATTGATTCAAACACTTTGAAATTTACAGGTCGAATAATTAAACTGACTCAGAATTTTTCTCCCTACATAAATAATCAATATTCGCAAAAGAGAAAAATTAAAAAAAAAGAAGAAATTTCAAATTAGAAACTAAAAGTATACATTGAAGATTTTCGTTCAGGCTGGGACTTGAACCCAGGGCCACTCGCTTGGAAGCCTAACACTCTAGCCATTAGTCTATGGGAGCTCTGTCGGTGGGAGTTTTAAATATAATAAAAACAAAAAATGCACCTTGGTAATTGTTTATTTAAACACTTTGAAATCTTTGTGTCGAAAAATTAAACTGACTCAGAATTGTCTTCCCTACATAAATAATCAATAATTGCAAAGGAAAGAAATTGAAAAAAAAAAGAATTTTCAAATTAGAAAAGAAATATATACATTGAAGATATTCGCTCCGGCTGGGACTCGAACCCAGGCCACTCGCTTGGAAGACCAGCGGTCTAGCCATTAGGCTATCGGAGTTCTGTCGAGCGGAGTCTTACTGCCTGACTGATACTGCCTGACTGACAGACTGACTCACTGACTGACTGATACTGACTGACTGACTCACTGACTGACCGAGACTGACTGACTAACTGCCTGACTGACTGAGACTGGACTGACTGACTGACTGACTGACTGACTGACTGACTGACTGACTGAGACTGACTGACTGACTGCTTGACTCTCTGACTGGCTATTTCACTGACTGACTGAATGACTAAATGACTGACTGACACTGACTGACTGACTGCTTGACTACCTGACTGACTGCTTGACTGACTAACTGACTGGACAGGACTGACCGACTGACTGACTGACAGACTGACTGAATAAGGATGACTGACAGACTGACTGAATAAGGCTGACTGACTGACTGACTGGCAGACTGACTGAATAAGTTTGACCGACTGACTGACTGCCTGACTGACTGACTGACTGAGTGACCGAGACTGACTGACTGACTGACTGAGACTGGACTGGACTGACTGACTGACTGACTGACTGAGACTGACTGACTGCTTTAGTGACTAACTGACTGCACAGGACTGACCGACTGACTGACTGACTGACTGCCTGACTGACTGACTGACTGAATGACTGACTGACTGAGACTAAATGACTGACTGCTTGACTGACTGGCTGAAGGACTAACGGACTGACTGAGTGACTGACTGACTGGACTGACTGACTGAGACTGAATGACAGAGTGCTTGACTGATTGACTGTCAGACTGACTGACTGACTTCGCAAAAGGGAAAAATAAAAAAAAAGAATTATAAAATTAGAAAAAAATATTTGCATTTAAGATTTCCTTTCCGGCCGGGACTCGAACAGAGTACCACGCGCTAGGAACCCAACGGTCTTGCCATTAGGCTATCGGAGCTCTGTCGATGGAAGTCTTAAATATAATAAAAACTAAAAATGCACCTTGGTAATTATTGATTCAAACACTTTGAAATTTACAGGTCGAATAATTAAACTGACTCAGAATTTTTCTCCCTACATAAATAATCAATATTCGCAAAAGAGAAAAATTAAAAAAAAAAGAAGAAGAAATTTCAAATTAGAAACTAAAAGTATACATTGAAGATTTTCGTTCAGGCTGGGACTCGAACCCAGGGCCACTCGCTTGGAAGCCTAACACTCTAGCCATTAGTCTATGGGAGCTCTGTCGGTGGGAGTTTTAAATATAATAAAAACAAAAAATGCACCTTGGTAATTGTTTATTTAAACACTTTGAAATCTTCGTGTCGAAAAATTAAACTGACTCAGAATTTTCTTCCCTACATAAATAATCAATAATTGCAAAGGAAAGAAATTGAAAAAAAAAAGAATTTTCAAATTAGAAAAGAAATATATACATTGAAGATATTCGCTCCGGCTGGGACTCGAACCCAGGCCACTCGCTTGGAAGACCAGCGGTCTAGCCATTAGGCTATTGGAGTTCTGTCGCGCGGAGTCTTACTGCCTGACTGATACTGCCTGACTGACAGACTGACTCACTGACTGACTGATACTGACTGACTGACTCACTGACTGACCGAGACTGACTGACTAACTGCCTGACTGACTGAGACTGGACTGACTGACTGACTGACTGACTGACTGACTAACTGACTGACTGAGACTGACTGACTGACTGCTTGACTCTCTGACTGGCTATTTCACTGACTGACTGAATGACTAAATGACTGACTGACACTGACTGACTGACTGCTTGACTACTTGACTGACTGCTTGACTGACTAACTGACTGGACAGGACTGACCGACTGACTGACTGACAGACTGACTGAATAAGGATGACTGACAGACTGACTGAATAAGGCTGACTGACTGACTGACTGACTGACTAACTGACTGACTGAGACTGACTGACTGACTGCTTGACTCTCTGACTGGCTATTTCACTGACTGACTGAATGACTAAATGACTGACTGACACTGACTGACTGACTGCTTGACTACCTGACTGACTGCTTGACTGACTAACTGACTGGACAGGACTGACCGACTGACTGACTGACAGACTGACTGAATAAGGATGACTGACAGACTGACTGAATAAGGCTGACTGACTGACTGACTGACAGACTGACTGAATAAGGCTGACCGACTGACTGACTGCCTGACTGACTGACTGACTGAATGACTGACTGACTGACTGACCGAGACTGACTGACTGACTGACTGAGACTGGACTGGACTGACTGACTGACTGACTGACTGAGACTGACTGACTGCTTTAGTGACTAACTGACTGCACAGGACTGACCGACTGACTGACTGCCTGACTGACAGACTGACTGAATGACTGAATGACTGACTGACTGAGACTAAATGACTGACTGCTTGACTGACTGGCTGAAGGACTAACTGACTGACTGAGTGACTGACTGACTGGACTGACTGACTGAGACTGAATGACTGAGTGCTTGACTGATTGACTGTCAGACTGACTGACTGACTTCGCAAAAGGGAAAAATAAAAAAAAAAAGGATTATAAAATTAGAAAAAAATATTTGCATTTAAGATTTCCTTTCCGGCTGGGATTTGAACCCAGGGCGACACTCATGGAAGCCCAACGCTCTCGCCAATATACTATCGGATCTCTGTTGATCGGTGTCTTAATTATAATAAAAACAAAAAATGCACCTTAGTAATTATTGATCTAAAATCTTTGAAATCTAAAGGTCGAATGATTAAACTGACTCAGAATTTTCTTCCGTACATAAATAATCCATATTTGCAAAAGAAAGAAATTGAAAAAAAAAGAATCTTCAAATTAGAAGAGAAATATATACATGGAAGATTTTCGTTCCGGCCGGGACTCGAACCCAGTACCACGCGCTTGGAACCCAACGGTCTAGCCATTAGGCTATCGGAGCTCTGTTGACGGAAGTCTTAAATATAATAAAAACAAAAAATGCACCTCGGTAATTATTGATTCAAACACTTTGAAATTTACAGGTCGAATAATTAAACTGACTCAGAATTTTTCTCCCTACATAAATAATCAATATTCGCAAAAGAGAAAAATTAAAAAAAAAGAAGAAGAAATTTCAAATTAGAAACTAAAAGTATACATTAAAGATTTTCGTTCAGGCTGGGACTCGAACCCAGGGCCACTCGCTTGGAAGCCTAACACTCTAGCCATTAGTCTATGGGAGCTCTGTCGGTGGGAGTTTTAAATATAATAAAAACAAAAAATGCACCTTGGTAATTGTTTATTTAAACACTTTGAAATCTTCGTGTCGAAAAATTAAACTGACTCAGAATTTTCTTCCCTACATAAATAATCAATAATTGCAAAGGAAAGAAATTGAAAAAAAAAAAGAATTTTCAAATTAGAAAAGAAATATATACATTGAAGATATTCGCTCCGGCTGGGACTCGAACCCAGGCCACTCGCTTGGAAGACCAGCGGTCTAGCCATTAGGCTATTGGAGTTCTGTCGCGCGGAGTCTTACTGCCTGACTGATACTGCCTCACTGACAGACTGACTCACTGACTGACTGATACTGACTGACTGACTCACTGACTGACCGAGACTGACTGACTAACTGCCTGACTGACTGAGACTGGACTGACTGACTGACTGACTGACTGACTGACTAACTGACTGACTGAGACTGACTGACTGACTGCTTGACTCTCTGACTGGCTATTTCACTGACTGACTGAATGACTAAATGACTGACTGACACTGACTGACTGACTGCTTGACTGACTAACTGACTGGACAGGTCTGACCGACTGACTGACTGACAGACTGACTGAATAAGGATGACTGACAGACTGACTGAATAAGGCTGACTGACTGACTGACTGACAGACTGACTGAATAAGGCTGACCGACTGACTGACTGCCTGACTGACTGACTGACTGACTGAATGACTGACTGACTGACCGAGACTGACTGACTGACTGACTGAGACTGGACTGGACTGACTGACTGACTGACTGACTGAGACTGACTGACTGCTTTAGTGACTAACTGACTGCACAGGACTGACCGACTGACTGACTGCCTGACTGACAGACTGACTGAATGACTGAATGACTGACTGACTGAGACTAAATGACTGACTGCTTGACTGACTGGCTGAAGGACTAACTGACTGACTGAGTGACTGACTGACTGGACTGACTGACTGAGACTGAATGACTGAGTGCTTGACTGATTGACTGTCAGACTGACTGACTGACTTCGCAAAAGGGAAAAATAAAAAAAAAAGGATTATAAAATTAGAAAAAAATATTTGCATTTAAGATTTCCTTTCCGGCTGGGATTTGAACCCAGGGCGACACTCATGGAAGCCCAACGCTCTCGCCAATATACTATCGGATCTCTGTTGATCGGTGTCTTAATTATAATAAAAACAAAAAATGCACCTTAGTAATTATTGATCTAAAATCTTTGAAATCTAAAGGTCGAATGATTAAACTGACTCAGAATTTTCTTCCGTACATAAATAATCCATATTTGCAAAAGAAAGAAATTGAAAAAAAAAGAATCTTCAAATTAGAAGAGAAATATATACATGGAAGATTTTCGTTCCGGCCGGGACTCGAACCCAGTACCACGCGCTTGGAACCCAACGGTCTAGCCATTAGGCTATCGGAGCTCTGTCGACGGAAGTCTTAAATATAATAAAAACAAAAAATGCACCTCGGTAATTATTGATTCAAACACTTTGAAATTTACAGGTCGAATAATTAAACTGACTCAGAATTTTTCTCCCTACATAAATAATCAATATTCGCAAAAGAGAAAAATTAAAAAAAAGAAGAAGAAATTTCAAATTAGAAACTAAAAGTATACATTGAAGATTTTCGTTCAGGCTGGGACTCGAACCCAGGGCCACTCGCTTGGAAGCCTAACACTCTAGCCATTAGTCTATGGGAGCTCTGTCGGTGGGAGTTTTAAATATAATAAAAACAAAAAATGCACCTTGGTAATTGTTTATTTAAACACTTTGAAATCTTCGTGTCGAAAAATTAAACTGACTCAGAATTTTCTTCCCTACATAAATAATCAATAATTGCAAAGGAAAGAAATTGAAAAAAAAAAGAATTTTCAAATTAGAAAAGAAATATATACATTGAAGATATTCGCTCCGGCTGGGACTCGAACCCAGGCCACTCGCTTGGAAGACCAGCGGTCTAGCCATTAGGCTATCGGAGTTCTGTCGAGCGAAGTCTTACTGCCTGACTGATACTGCCTGACTGACAGACTGACTCACTGACTGACTGATACTGACTGACTGACTCACTGACTGACCGAGACTGACTGACTAACTGCCTGACTGACTGAGACTGGACTGACTGACTGACTGACTGACTGACTAACTGACTGACTGAGACTGACTGACTGACTCCTTGACTCTCTGACTGGCTATTTCACTGACTGACTGAATGACTAAATGACTGACTGACACTGACTGACTGACTGCTTGACTACCTGACTGACTGCTTGACTACCTGACTGACTGCTTGACTGACTAACTGACTGGACAGGACTGACCGACTGACAGACTGACTGAATAAGGATGACTGACAGACTGACTGAATAAGGCTGACTGACTGACTGACTGACAGACTGACTGAATAAGGCTGACCGACTGACTGACTGCCTGACTGACTGACTGACTGAATGACTGACTGACTGACTGACCGAGACTGACTGACTGACTGACTGAGACTGGACTGGACTGACTGACTGACTGACTGACTGAGACTGACTGACTGCTTTAGTGACTAACTGACTGCACAGGACTGACCGACTGACTGACTGACTGACTGCCTGACTGACTGACTGACTGACTGACTGAGACTGACTGACTGCTTTAGTGACTAACTGACTGCACAGGACTGACCGACTGACTGACTGACTGACTGCCTGACTGACTGACTGACTGAATGGCTGACTGACTGAGACTAAATGACTGACTGCTTGACTGACTGGCTGAAGGACTAACTGACTGACTGAGTGACTGACTGACTGGACTGATTGACTGAGACTGAATGACTGAGTGCTTGACTGATTGACTGTCAGACTGACTGACTGACTTCGCAAAAGGGAAATATAAAAAAAAGAATTATAAAATTAGAAAAAAATATTTGCATTTAAGATTTCCTTTCCGGCCGGGACTCGAACCCAGTACCACGCGCTAGGAACCCAACGGTCTAGCCATTAGGCTATCGGAGCTCTGTCGATGGAAGTCTTACATATAATAAAAACAAAAAATGCACCTTGGTAATTATTGATTCAAACACTTTGAAATTTACAGGTCGAATAATTAAACTGACTCAGAATTTTTCTCCCTACATAAATAATCAATATTCGCAAAAGAGAAAAATTAAAAAAAAAAGAAGAAGAAATTTCAAATTAGAAACTAAAAGTATACATTGAAGATTTTCGTTCAGGCTGGGACTCGAACCCAGGGCCACTCGCTTGGAAGCCTAACACTCTAGCCATTAGTCTATGGGAGCTCTGTCGGTGGGAGTTTTAAATATAATAAAAACAAAAAATGCACCTTGGTAATTGTTTATTTAAACACTTTGAAATCTTCGTGTCGAAAAATTAAACTGACTCAGAATTTTCTTCCCTACATAAATAATCAATAATTGCAAAGGAAAGAAATTGAAAAAAAAAAGAATTTTCAAATTAGAAAAGAAATATATACATTGAAGATATTCGCTCCGGCTGGGACTCGAACCCAGGCCACTCGCTTGGAAGACCAGCGGTCTAGCCATTGGGCTATCGGAGTTCTGTCGAGCGGAGTCTTACTGCCTGACTGATACTGCCTGACTGACAGACTGACTCACTGACTGACTGATACTGACTGACTGACTCACTGACTGACCGAGACTGACTGACTAACTGCCTGACTGACTGAGACTGGACTGACTGACTGACTGACTGACTGACTGACTGACTGACTAACTGACTGACTGAGACTGACTGACTGACTGCTTGACTCTCTGACTGGCTATTTCACTGACTGACTGAATGACTAAATGACTGACTGACACTGACTGACTGACTGCTTGACTACCTGACTGACTGCTTGACTGACTAACTGACTGGACAGGACTGACCGACTGACTGACTGACAGACTGACTGAATAAGGATGACTGACAGACTGACTGAATAAGGCTGACTGCCTGACTGACTGAATGACTGTCTGACTGACTGACTGAGACTGGACTGGACTGACTGACTGACTGACTGACTGAGACTGACTGACTGCTTTAGTGACTAACTGACTGCACAGGACTGACCGACTGACTGACTGACTGACTGCCTGACTGACTGAATGACTGACTGACTGAGACTAAATGACTGACTGCTTGACTGACTGGCTGAAGGACTAACTGACTGACTGAGTGACTGACTGAATGGACTGACTGACTGAGACTGCATGACTGAGTGCTTGACTGATTGACTGTCAGACTGACTGACTGACTTCGCAAAAGGGAAAAATAAAAAAAAAAGAATTATAAAATTAGAAAAAAATATTTGCATCTAAGATTTCCTTTCCGGCTGGGATTTGAACCCAGGGCGACATTCATGGAAGCCCAACGCTCTCGCCAATATACTATCGGATCTCTGTTGATCGGTGTCTTAATTATAATAAAAACAAAAAATGCACCTTAGTAATTATTGATCTAAAATCTTTGAAATCTAAAGGTCGAATGATTAAACTGACTCAGAATTTTCTTCCGTACATAAATAATCCATATTTGCAAAAGAAAGAAATTGAAAAAAAAAAAAGAATCTTCAAATTAGAAGAGAAATATATACATGGAAGATTTTCGTTCCGGCCGGGACTCGAACCCAGTACTACGCGCTTGGAACCCAACTGTCTAGCCATTAGGCTATCGGAGCTCTGTCGATGGAAGTCTTAAATATAATAAAAACAAAAAATGCACCTTGGTAATTATTGATTCAAACACTTTGAAATTTACAGGTCGAATAATTAAACTGACTCAGAATTTTTCTCCCTACATAAATAATCAATATTCGCAAAAGAGAAAAATTAAAAAAAAAAAAAGAAGAAGAAATTTCAAATTAGAAACTAAAAGTATACATTGAAGATTTTCGTTCAGGCTGGGACTCGAACCCAGGGCCACTCGCTTGGAAGCCTAACACTCTAGCCATTAGTCTATGGGAGCTCTGTCGGTGGGAGTTTTAAATATAATAAAAACAAAAAATGCACCTTGGTAATTGTTTATTTAAACACTTTGAAATCTTCGTGTCAAAAAATTAAACTGACTCAGAATTTTCTTCCCTACATAAATAATCAATAATTGCAAAGGAAAGAAATTGAAAAAAAAAAAGAATTTTCAAATTAGAAAAGAAATATATACATTGAAGATATTCGCTCCGGCTGGGACTCGAACCCAGGCCACTCGCTTGGAAGACCAGCGGTCTAGCCATTAGGCTATCGGAGTTCTGTCGAGCGGAGTCTTACTGCCTGACTGATACTGCCTGACTGACAGACTGACTCACTGACTGACTGATACTGACTGACTGACTCACTGACTGACCGAGACTGACTGACTAACTGCCTGACTGACTGAGACTGGACTGACTGACTGACTGACTGACTGAGACTGACTGACTGACTGCTTGACTCTCTGACTGGCTATTTCACTGACTGACTGAATGACTAAATGACTGACTGACACTGACTGACTGACTGCTTGACTACCTGACTGACTGCTTGACTGACTAACTGACTGGACAGGACTGACCGACTGACTGACTGACAGACTGACTGAATAAGGATGACTGACAGACTGACTGAATAAGGCTGACTGACTGACTGACTGGCAGACTGACTGAATAAGTTTGACCGACTGACTGACTGCCTGACTGACTGACTGACTGAGTGACCGAGACTGACTGACTGACTGATTGAGACTGGACTGGACTGACTGACTGACTGACTGACTGAGACTGACTGACTGCTTTAGTGACTAACTGACTGCACAGGACTGACCGACTGACTGACTGACTGACTGCCTGACTGACTGACTGACTGAATGACTGACTGACTGAGACTAAATGACTGACTGCTTGACTGACTGGCTGAAGGACTAACGGACTGACTGAGTGACTGACTGACTGGACTGACTGACTGAGACTGAATGACAGAGTGCTTGACTGATTGACTGTCAGACTGACTGACTGACTTCGCAAAAGGGAAAAATAAAAAAAAAGAATTATAAAATTAGAAAAAAATATTTGCATTTAAGATTTCCTTTCCGGCCGGGACTCGAACAGAGTACCACGCGCTAGGAACCCAACGGTCTTGCCATTAGGCTATCGGAGCTCTGTCGATGGAAGTCTTAAATATAATAAAAACTAAAAATGCACCTTGGTAATTATTGATTCAAACACTTTGAAATTTACAGGTCGAATAATTAAACTGACTCAGAATTTTTCTCCCTACATAAATAATCAATATTCGCAAAAGAGAAAAATTAAAAAAAAAAAGAAGAAGAAATTTCAAATTAGAAACTAAAAGTATACATTGAAGATTTTCGTTCAGGGTGGGACTCGAACCCAGGGCCACTCGCTTGGAAGCCTAACACTCTAGCCATTAGTCTATGGGAGCTCTGTCGGTGGGAGTTTTAAATATAATAAAAACAAAAAATGCACCTTGGTAATTGTTTATTTAAACACTTTGAAATCTTCGTGTCGAAAAATTAAACTGACTCAGAATTTTCTTCCCTACATAAATAATCAATAATTGCAAAGGAAAGAAATTGAAAAAAAAAAGAATTTTCAAATTAGAAAAGAAATATATACATTGAAGATATTCGCTCCGGCTGGGACTCGAACCCAGGCCACTCGCTTGGAAGACCAGCGGTCTAGCCATTAGGCTATCGGAGTTCTGTCGAGCGGAGTCTTACTGCCTGACTGATACTGCCTGACTGACAGACTGACTCACTGACTGACTGATACTGACTGACTGACTCACTGACTGACCGAGACTGACTGACTAACTGCCTGACTGACTGAGACTGGACTGACTGACTGACTGACTGACTGACTAACTGACTGACTGAGACTGACTGACTGACTGCTTGACTCTCTGACTGGCTATTTCACTGACTGACTGAATGACTAAATGACTGACTGACACTGACTGACTGACTGCTTGACTACGTGACTGACTACTTGACTGACTAACTGACTGGACAGGACTGACCGACTGACTGACTGACAGACTGACTGAATAAGGATGACTGACAGACTGACTGAATAAGGCTGACTGACAGACTGACTGACAGACTGACTGAATAAGGCTGACCGACTGACTGACTGCCTGACTGACTGACTGACTGAATGACTGACTGACTGACTGACCGAGACTGACTGACTGACCGAGACTGGACTGGACAGACTGACTGACTGACTGACTGAGACTGACTGACTGCTTTAGTGACTAACTGACTGCACAGGACTGACCGACTGACTGACTGACTGACTGCCTGACTGACTGAATGACTGACTGACTGAGACTAAATGACTGACTGCTTGACTGACTGGCTGAAGGACTAACTGACTGACTGAGTGACTGACTGACTGGACTGACTGACTGAGACTGAATGACTGAGTGCTTGACTGATTGACTGTCAGACTGACTGACTGACTTCGCAAAAGGGAAAAATAAAAAAAAAAGAATTATAAAATTAGAAAAAAATATTTGCATTTAAGATTTCCTTTCCGGTCGGGACTCGAACCCAGTACCACGCGCTAGGAACCCAACGGTCTAGCCATTAGGCTATCGGAGCTCTGTCGATGTAAGTCTTAAATATAATAAAAACAAAAAATGCACCTTGGTAATTATTGATTCAAACACTTTGAAATTTACAGGTCGAATAATTAAACTGACTCAGAATTTTTCTCCCTACATAAATAATCAATATTCGCAAAAGAGAAAAATTTAAAAAAAAAGAAGAAGAAATTTCAAATTAGAAACTAAAAGTATACATTGAAGATTTACGTTCAGGCTGGGACTCGAACCCAGGGCCACTCGCATGGAAGCCTAACACTCTAGCCATTAGTCTATGGGAGCTCTGTCGGTGGGCGTTTTAAATATAATAAAAACAAAAAATGCACCTTGGTAATTGTTTATTTAAACACTTTGAAATCTTCGTGTCGAAAAATTAAACTGACTCAGAATTTTCTTCCCTACATAAATAATCAATAATTGCAAAGGAAAGAAATTGAAAAAAAAAAGAATTTTCAAATTAGAAAAGAAATATATACATTGAAGATATTCGCTCCGGCTGGGACTCGAACCCAGGCCACTCGCTTGGAAGACCAGCGGTCTAGCCATTAGGCTATCGGAGTTCTGTCGAGCGGAGTCTTACTGCCTGACTGATACTGCCTGACTGACAGACTGACTCACTGACTGACTGATACTGACTGACTGACTCACTGACTGACCGAGACTGACTGACTAACTGCCTGACTGACTGAGACTGGACTGACTGACTGACTGACTGACTGACTGACTAACTGACTGACTGAGACTGACTGACTGACTGCTTGACTCTCTGACTGACTGACTGACTGACTGACTAACTGACTGACTGACTGCTTGACTCTCTGACTGGCTATTTCACTGACTGACTGAATGACTAAATGACTGACTGACACTGACTGACTGACTGCTTGACTACCTGACTGACTGCTTGACTGACTAACTGACTGGACAGGACTGACCGACTGACTGAATAAGGATGACTGACAGACTGACTGAATAAGGCTGACTGACTGCTTGACTGACTAACTGACTGGACAGGACTGACCGACTGACTGAATAAGGATGACTGACAGACTGACTGAATAAGGCTGACTGACTGACTGACCGAGACTGACTGACTGACTGACTGAGACTGGACTGGACTGACTGACTGACTGACTGACTGAGACTGACTGACTGCTTTAGTGACTAACTGACTGCACAGGACTGACCGACTGACTGACTAACTGCCTGACTGACTGAGACTGGACTGACTGACTGACTGACTGACTGACTGACTAACTGACTGACTGAGACTGACTGACTGACTGCTTGACCCTCTGACTGGCTATTTCACTGACTGACTGAATGACTAAATGACTGACTGACACTGACTGACTGACTGCTTGACTACCTGACTGACTGCTTGACTGACTAACTGACTGGACAGGACTGACCGACTGACTGACTGACAGACTGACTGAATAAGGATGACTGACAGAGTGACTGAATAAGGCTGACTGACTGACTGACTGACAGACTGACTGAATAAGGCTGACCGACTGACTGACTGCCTGCCTGACTGACTGACTGACTGACTGACTGAGACTGACTGACTGCTTTAGTGACTAACTGACTGCACAGGACTGACCGACTGACTGACTGACTGACTGACTGCCTGACTGACTGACTGACTGACTGAATGACTGACTGACTGAGACTAAATGACTGACTGCTTGACTGACTGGCTGAAGGACTAACTGACTGACTGAGTGACTGACTGACTGACTGAGACTGAATGACTGAGTGCTTGACTGATTGACTGTCAGACTGACTGACTGACTTCGCAAAAGGGAAAAATAAAAAAAAAGAATTATAAAATTAGAAAAAAATATTTGCATTTAAGATTTCCTTTCCGGCTGGGATTTGAACCCAGGACGACACTCATGGAAGCCCAACGCTCTCGCCAATATACTATTGGATCTCTGTTGATCGGTGTCTTAATTATAATAAAAACAAAAAATGCACCTTAGTAATTATTGATCTAAAATCTTTGAAATCTAAAGGTCGAATGATTAAACTGACTCAGAATTTTCTTCCGTACATAAATAATCCATATTTGCAAAAGAAAGAAATTGAAAAAAAAAGAATCTTCAAATTAGAAGAGAAATATAAACATGGAAGATTTTCGTTCCGGCCGGGACTCGAACCCAGTACCACGCGCTTGGAACCCAACGGTCTAGCCATTAGGCTATCGGAGCTCTGTCGATGGAAGTCTTAAATATAATAAAAACAAAAAATGCACCTTGGTAATTATTGATTCAAACACTTTGAAATTTACAGGTCGAATAATTAAACTGACTCAGAATTTTTCTCCCTACATAAATAATCAATATTCGCAAAAGAGAAAAATTAAAAAAAAAAAGAAGAAGAAATTTCAAATTAGAAACTAAAAGTATACAGTGAAGATTTTCGTTCAGGCTGGGACTCGAACCCAGGGCCACTCGCTTGGAAGCATAACACTCTAGCCATTAGTCTATGGGAGCTCTGTCGGTGGGAGTTTTAAATATAATAAAAACAAAAAATGCACCTTGGTAATTGTTTATTTAAACACTTTGAAATCTTCGTGTCGAAAAATTAAACTGACTCAGAATTTTCTTCCCTACATAAATAATCAATAATTGCAAAGGAAAGAAATTGAAAAAAAAAAGAATTTTCAAATTAGAAAAGAAATATATACATTGAAGATATTCGCTCCGGCTGGGACTCGAACCCAGGCCACTCGCTTGGAAGACCAGCGGTCTAGCCATTAGGCTATCGGAGTTCTGTCGAGCGGAGTCTTACTGCCTGACTGATACTGCCTGACTGACAGACTGACTCACTGACTGACTGATACTGACTGACTGACTCACTGACTGACCGAGACTGACTGACTAACTGCCTGACTGACTGAGACTAGACTGACTGACTGACTGACTGACTGACTGACTGAGACTGACTGACTGAGACTGACTGACTGACTGCTTGACTCTCCTACTGGCTATTTCACTGACTGACTGAATGACTAAATGACTGACTGACACTGACTGACTGACTGCTTGACTACCTGACTGACTGCTTGACTGACTAACTGACTGGACAGGACTGACCGACTGACTGACTGACTGACTGACTGAATAAGGATGACTGACTGACTGACTGACAGACTGACTGAATAAGGCTGACCGACTGACTGACTGCCTGACTGACTGACTGACTGAATGACTGACTGACTGACTGACCGAGACTGACTGACTGACTGACTGAGACTGGACTGGACTGACTGACTGACTGACTGACTGAGACTGACTGACTGCTTTAGTGACTAACTGACTGCACAGGACTGACCGACTGACTGACTGACTGACTGAATGACTGACTGACTGAGACTAAATGACTGACTGCTTGACTGACTGGCTGAAGGACTAACTGACTGACTGACTGGACTGACTGACTGAGACTGAATGACTGAGTGCTTGACTGATTGACTGTCAGACTGACTGACTGACTTCGCAAAAGGGAAAAATAAAAAAAAAGAATTATAAAATTAGAAAAAAATATTTGCATTTAAGATTTCCTTTCCGGCTGGGATTTGAACCCAGGGCGACACTCATGGAAGCCCAACGCTCTCGCCAATATACTATTGGATCTCTGTTGATCGGTGTCTTAATTATAATAAAAACAAAAAATGCACCTTAGTAATTATTGAGCTAAAATCTTTGAAATCTAAAGGTCGAATGATTAAACTGACTCAGAATTTTCTTCCGTACATAAATAATCCATATTTGCAAAAGAAAGAAATTGAAAAAAAAAGAATCTTCAAATTAGAAGAGAAATATATACATTGAAGATTTTCGTTCCGGCCGGGACTCGAACCTAGTACCACGCGCTTGGAACCCAACGGTCTAGCCATTAGGCTATCGGAGCTCTGTCGCTGGAAGTCTTAAATATAATAAAAACAAAAAATGCACCTTGGTAATTATTGATTCAAACACTTTGAAATTTACAGGTCGAATAATTAAACTGACTCAGAATTTTTCTCCCTACATAAATAATCAATATTCGCAAAAGAGAAAAATTAAAAAAAAAAGAAGAAGAAATTTCAAATTAGAAACTAAAAGTATACATATAAGATTTTCGTTCAGGCTGGGACTCGAACCCAGGGCCACTCGCTTGGAAGCCTAACACTCTAGCCATTAGTCTATGGGAGCTCTGTCGGTGGGAGTTTTAAATATAATAAAAACAAAAAATGCACCTTGGTAATTGTTTATTTAAACACTTTGAAATCTTCGTGTCGAAAATTTAAACTGACTCAGAATTTTCTTCCCTACATAAATAATCAATAATTGCAAAGGAAAGAAATTGAAAAAAAAAAGAATTTTCAAATTAGAAAAGAAATATATACATTGAAGATATTCGCTCCGGCTGGGACTCGAACCCAGGCCACTCGCTTGGAAGACCAGCGGTCTAGCCATTAGGCTATCGGAGTTCTGTCGAGCGGAGTCTTACTGCCTGACTGATACTGCCTGACTGACAGACTGACTCACTGACTGACTGATACTGACTGCCTGACTCACTGACTGACCGAGACTGACTGACTAACTGCCTGACTGACTGAGACTGGACTGACTGACTGACTGACTGACTGACTGATTAACTGACTGACTGAGACTGACTGGCTGACTGCTTGACTCTCTGACTGGCTATTTCACTGACTGACTGACTGCTTGACTACCTGACTGACTGCTTGACTGACTAACTGACTGGACAGGACTGACCGACTGACTGACTGACAGACTGACTGAATAAGGATGACTGACAGACTGACTGAATAAGGCTGACTGACTGACTGACTGAGAGACTGACTGAATAAGGCTGACCGACTGACTGACTGCCTGACTGACTGACTGACTGAATGACTGACTGACTGACTGACCGAGACTGACTGACTGACTGACTGAGACTGGACTGGACTGACTGACTGACTGACTGACTGAGACTGACTGACTGCTTTAGTGACTAACTGACTGCACAGGACTGACCGACTGACTGACTGACTGACTGCCTGACTGACTGACTGACTGAATGACTGACTGACTGAGACTAAATGACTGCCTGCTTGACTGACTGGCTGAAGGACTAACTGACTGACTGAGTGACTGACTGACTGGACTGACTGACTGAGACTGAATGACTGAGTGCTTGACTGATTGACTGTCAGACTGACTGACTGACTTCGCAAAAGGGAAAAATAAAAAAAAAAGAATTATAAAATTAGAAAAAAATATTTGCATTTAAGATTTCCTTTCCGGCTGGGATTTGAACCCAGGGCGACACTCATGGAAGCCCAACGCTCTCGCCAATATACTATCGGATCTCTGTTGATCGGTGTCTTAATTATAATAAAAACAAAAAATGCACCTTAGTAATTATTGATCTAAAATCTTTGAAATCTAAAGGTCGAATGATTAAACTGACTCAGAATTTTCTTCCGTACATAAATAATCCATATTTGCAAAAGAAAGAAATTGAAAAAAAAAAGAATCTTCAAATTAGAAGAGAAATATATACATGGAAAATTTTCGTTCCGGCCGGGACTCGAACCCAGTACCACGCGCTTGGAACCCAACGGTCTAGCCATTAGGCTATCGGAGCTCTGTCGATGGAAGTCTTAAATATAATAAAAACAAAAAATGCACCTTGGTAATTATTGATTCAAACACTTTTAAATTTACAGGTCGAATAATTAAACTGACTCAGAATTTTTCTCCCTACATAAATAATCAATATTCGCAAAAGAGAAAAATTAAAAAAAAAAGAAGAAGAAATTTCAAATTAGAAACTAAAAGTATACATTGAAGATTTTCGTTCAGGCTGGGACTCGAACCCAGGGCCACTCGCTTGGAAGCCTAACACTCTAGCCATTAGTCTATGGGAGCTCTGTCGGTGGGAGTTTTAAATATCATAAAAACAAAAAATGCACCTTGGTAATTGTTTATTTAAACACTTTGAAATCTTCGTGTCGAAAAATTAAACTGACTCAGAATTTTCTTCCCTACATAAATAATCAATAATTGCAAAGGAAAGAAATTGAAAAAAAAAAAGAATTTTCAAATTAGAAAAGAAATATATACATTGAAGATATTCGCTCCGGCTGGGACTCGAACCCAGGCCACTCGCTTGGAAGACCAGCGGTCTAGCCATTAGGCTATCGGAGTTCTGTAGCGCGGAGTCATACTGCCTGACTGATACTGCCTGACTGACAGACTGACTCACTGACTGACTGATACTGACTGACTGACTCACTGACTGACCGAGACTGACTGACTAACTGCCTGACTGACTGAGACTGGACTGACTGACTGACTGACTGACTGACTGACTAACTGACTGACTGATACTGACTGACTGACTCACTGACTGACCGAGACTGACTGACTAACTGCCTGACTGACTGAGACTGGACTGACTGACTGACTGACTGACTGACTGACTAACTGACTGACTGAGACTGACTGACTGACTGCTTGACTCTCTGACTGGCTATTTCACTGACTGACTGAATGACTAAATGACTGACTGACACTGACTGACTGACTGCTTGACTACCTGACTGACTGCTTGACTGACTAACTGACTGGACAGGACTGACCGACTGACTGACTGACAGACTGACTGAATAAGGATGACTGACAGACTGACTGAATAAGGCTGACTGACTGACTGACTGACAGACTGACTGAATAAGGCTGACCGACTGACTGACTGCCTGACTGACTGACTGACTGACTGACTGAGACTGACTGACTGCTTTAGTGACTAACTGACTGCACAGGACTGACCGACTGACTGACTGACTGACTGACTGCCTGACTGACTGAATGACTGACTGACTGAGACTAAATGACTGACTGCTTGACTGACTGGCTGAAGGACTAACTGACTGACTGAGTGACTGACTGACTGGACTGACTGACTGAGACTGAATGACTGAGTGCTTGACTGATTGACTGTCAGACTGACTGACTGACTTCGCAAAAGGGAAAAATAAAAAAAAAAGAATTATAAAATTAGAAAAAAATATTTGCATTTAAGATTTCCTTTCCGGCTGGGATTTGAACCCAGGGCGACACTCATGGAAGCCCAACGCTCTCGCCAATATACTATTGGATCTCTGTTGATCGGTGTCTTAATTATAATAAAAACAAAAAATGCACCTTAGTAATTATTGATCTAAAATCTTTGAAATCTAAAGGTCGAATGATTAAACTGACTCAGAATTTTCTTCCCTGCATAAATAATCCATATTTGCAAAAGAAAGAAATTGAAAAAAAAAGAATCTTCAAATTAGAAGAGAAATATAAACATGGAAGATTTTCGTTCCGGCCGGGACTCGAACCCAGTACCACGCGCTTGGAACCCAACGGTCTAGCCATTAGGCTATCGGAGCTCTGTCGATGGAAGTCTTAAATATAATAAAAACAAAAAATGCACCTTGGTAATTATTGATTCAAACACTTTGAAATTTACAGGTCGAATAATTAAACTGACTCAGAATTTTTCTCCCTACATAAATAATCAATATTCGCAAAAGAGAAAAATTAAAAAAAAAAGAAGAAGAAATTTCAAATTAGAAACTAAAAGTATACATTGAAGATTTTCGTTCAGGCTGGGACTCGAACCCAGGGCCACTCGCTTGGAAGCATAACACTCTAGCCATTAGTCTATGGGAGCTCTTTCGGTGGGAGTTTTAAATATAATAAAAACAAAAAATGCACCTTGGTAATTGTTTATTTAAGCACTTTGAAATCTTCGTGTCGAAAAATTAAACTGACTCAGAATTTTCTTCCCTGCATAAATAATCAATAATTGCAAAGGAAAGAAATTGAAAAAAAAAAGAATTTTCAAATTAGAAAAGAAATATATACATTGAAGATATTCGCTCCGGCTGGGACTCGAACCCAGGCCACTCGCTTGGAAGACCAGCGGTCTAGCCATTAGGCTATCGGAGTTCTGTCGAGCGGAGTCTTACTGCCTGACTGATACTGCCTGACTGACAGACTGACTCACTGACTGACTGATACTGACTGACTGACTCACTGACTGACCGAGACTGACTGACTAACTGCCTGACTGACTGAGACTGGACTGACTGCTTGACTCTCTGACTGACTGACTGACTGACTGACTAACTGACTGACTGACTGCTTGACTCTCTGACTGGCTATTTCACTGACTGACTGAATGACTAAATGACTGACTGACACTGACTGACTGACTGCTTGACTACCTGACTGACTGCTTGACTGACTAACTGACTGGACAGGACTGACCGACTGACTGAATAAGGATGACTGACAGACTGACTGAATAAGGCTGACTGACTGCTTGACTGACTAACTGACTGGACAGGACTGACCGACTGACTGAATAAGGATGACTGACAGACTGACTGAATAAGGCTGACTGACTGACTGACCGAGACTGACTGACTGACTGACTGAGACTGGACTGGACTGACTGACTGACTGACTGACTGAGACTGACTGACTGCTTTAGTGACTAACTGACTGCACAGGACTGACCGACTGACTGACTAACTGCCTGACTGACTGAGACTGGACTGACTGACTGACTGACTGACTGACTGACTAACTGACTGACTGAGACTGACTGACTGACTGCTTGACCCTCTGACTGGCTATTTCACTGACTGACTGAATGACTAAATGACTGACTGACACTGACTGACTGACTGCTTGACTACCTGACTGACTGCTTGACTGACTAACTGACTGGACAGGACTGACCGACTGACTGACTGACAGACTGACTGAATAAGGATGACTGACAGAGTGACTGAATAAGGCTGACTGACTGACTGACTGACAGACTGACTGAATAAGGCTGACCGACTGACTGACTGCCTGACTGACTGACTGACTGACTGACTGAGACTGACTGACTGCTTTAGTGACTAACTGACTGCACAGGACTGACCGACTGCCTGACTGACTGACTGACTGAATGACTGACTGACTGAGACTAAATGACTGACTGCTTGACTGACTGGCTGAAGGACTAACTGACTGACTGAGTGACTGACTGACTGACTGAGACTGAATGACTGAGTGCTTGACTGATTGACTGTCAGACTGACTGACTGACTTCGCAAAAGGGAAAAATAAAAAAAAAGAATTATAAAATTAGAAAAAAATATTTGCATTTAAGATTTCCTTTCCGGCTGGGATTTGAACCCAGGACGACACTCATGGAAGCCCAACGCTCTCGCCAATATACTATTGGATCTCTGTTGATCGGTGTCTTAATTATAATAAAAACAAAAAATGCACCTTAGTAATTATTGATCTAAAATCTTTGAAATCTAAAGGTCGAATGATTAAACTGACTCAGAATTTTCTTCCGTACATAAATAATCCATATTTGCAAAAGAAAGAAATTGAAAAAAAAAGAATCTTCAAATTAGAAGAGAAATATAAACATGGAAGATTTTCGTTCCGGCCGGGACTCGAACCCAGTACCACGCGCTTGGAACCCAACGGTCTAGCCATTAGGCTATCGGAGCTCTGTCGATGGAAGTCTTAAATATAATAAAAACAAAAAATGCACCTTGGTAATTATTGATTCAAACACTTTGAAATTTACAGGTCGAATAATTAAACTGACTCAGAATTTTTCTCCCTACATAAATAATCAATATTCGCAAAAGAGAAAAATTAAAAAAAAAAGAAGAAGAAATTTCAAATTAGAAACTAAAAGTATACATTGAAGATTTTCGTTCAGGCTGGGACTCGAACCCAGGGCCACTCGCTTGGAAGCATAACACTCTAGCCATTAGTCTATGGGAGCTCTTTCGGTGGGAGTTTTAAATATAATAAAAACAAAAAATGCACCTTGGTAATTGTTTATTTAAGCACTTTGAAATCTTCGTGTCGAAAAATTAAACTGACTCAGAATTTTCTTCCCTGCATAAATAATCAATAATTGCAAAGGAAAGAAATTGAAAAAAAAAAGAATTTTCAAATTAGAAAAGAAATATATACATTGAAGATATTCGCTCCGGCTGGGACTCGAACCCAGGCCACTCGCTTGGAAGACCAGCGGTCTAGCCATTAGGCTATCGGAGTTCTGTCGAGCGGAGTCTTACTGCCTGACTGATACTGCCTGACTGACAGACTGACTCACTGACTGACTGATACTGACTGACTGACTCACTGACTGACCGAGACTGACTGACTAACTGCCTGACTGACTGAGACTGGACTGACTGCTTGACTCTCTGACTGACTGACTGACTGACTGACTAACTGACTGACTGACTGCTTGACTCTCTGACTGGCTATTTCACTGACTGACTGAATGACTAAATGACTGACTGACACTGACTGACTGACTGCTTGACTACCTGACTGACTGCTTGACTGACTAACTGACTGGACAGGACTGACCGACTGACTGAATAAGGATGACTGACAGACTGACTGAATAAGGCTGACTGACTGCTTGACTGACTAACTGACTGGACAGGACTGACCGACTGACTGAATAAGGATGACTGACAGACTGACTGAATAAGGCTGACTGACTGACTGACCGAGACTGACTGACTGACTGACTGAGACTGGACTGGACTGACTGACTGACTGACTGACTGAGACTGACTGACTGCTTTAGTGACTAACTGACTGCACAGGACTGACCGACTGACTGACTAACTGCCTGACTGACTGAGACTGGACTGACTGACTGACTGACTGACTGACTGACTAACTGACTGACTGAGACTGACTGACTGACTGCTTGACCCTCTGACTGGCTATTTCACTGACTGACTGAATGACTAAATGACTGACTGACACTGACTGACTGACTGCTTGACTACCTGACTGACTGCTTGACTGACTAACTGACTGGACAGGACTGACCGACTGACTGACTGACAGACTGACTGAATAAGGATGACTGACAGAGTGACTGAATAAGGCTGACTGACTGACTGACTGACAGACTGACTGAATAAGGCTGACCGACTGACTGACTGCCTGACTGACTGACTGACTGACTGACTGAGACTGACTGACTGCTTTAGTGACTAACTGACTGCACAGGACTGACCGACTGCCTGACTGACTGACTGACTGAATGACTGACTGACTGAGACTAAATGACTGACTGCTTGACTGACTGGCTGAAGGACTAACTGACTGACTGAGTGACTGACTGACTGACTGAGACTGAATGACTGAGTGCTTGACTGATTGACTGTCAGACTGACTGACTGACTTCGCAAAAGGGAAAAATAAAAAAAAAGAATTATAAAATTAGAAAAAAATATTTGCATTTAAGATTTCCTTTCCGGCTGGGATTTGAACCCAGGACGACACTCATGGAAGCCCAACGCTCTCGCCAATATACTATTGGATCTCTGTTGATCGGTGTCTTAATTATAATAAAAACAAAAAATGCACCTTAGTAATTATTGATCTAAAATCTTTGAAATCTAAAGGTCGAATGATTAAACTGACTCAGAATTTTCTTCCGTACATAAATAATCCATATTTGCAAAAGAAAGAAATTGAAAAAAAAAGAATCTTCAAATTAGAAGAGAAATATAAACATGGAAGATTTTCGTTCCGGCCGGGACTCGAACCCAGTACCACGCGCTTGGAACCCAACGGTCTAGCCATTAGGCTATCGGAGCTCTGTCGATGGAAGTCTTAAATATAATAAAAACAAAAAATGCACCTTGGTAATTATTGATTCAAACACTTTGAAATTTACAGGTCGAATAATTAAACTGACTCAGAATTTTTCTCCCTACTTAAATAATCAATATCCGCAAAAGAGAAAAATTAAAAAAAAAAGAAGAAGAAATTTCAAATTAGAAACTAAAAGTATACATTGAAGATTTTCGTTCAGGCTGGGACTCGAACCCAGGGCCACTCGCTTGGAAGCATAACACTCTAGCCATTAGTCTATGGGAGCTCTGTCGGTGGGAGTTTTAAATATAATAAAAACAAAAAATGCACCTTGGTAATTGTTTATTTAAACACTTTGAAATCTTCGTGTCGAAAATTTAAACTGACTCAGAATTTTCTTCCCTACATAAATAATCAATAATTGCAAAGGAAAGAAATTGAAAAAAAAAAGAATTTTCAAATTAGAAAAGAAATATATACATTGAAGATATTCGCTCCGGCTGGGACTCGAACCCAGGCCACTCGCTTGGAAGTCCAGCGGTCTAGCCATTAGGCTATCGGAGTTCTGTCGAGCGGAGTCTTACTGCCTGACTGATACTGCCTGAATGACAGACTGACTGAGACTGGACTGACTGACTGACTGACTGACTGACTGATTAACTGACTGACTGAGACTGACTGGCTGACTGCTTGACTCTCTGACTGGCTATTTCACTGACTGACTGACTGCTTGACTACCTGACTGACTGCTTGACTGACTAACTGACTGGACAGGACTGACCGACTGACTGACTGACAGACTGACTGAATAAGGATGACTGACAGACTGACTGAATAAGGCTGACTGACTGACTGACTGAGAGACTGACTGAATAAGGCTGACCGACTGACTGACTGCCTGACTGACTGACTGAATGACTGACTGACTGACTGACCGAGACTGACTGACTGACTGACTGAGACTGGACTGGACTGACTGACTGACTGACTGACTGAGACTGACTGACTGCTTTAGTGACTAACTGACTGCACAGGACTGACCGACTGACTGACTGACTGACTGCCTGACTGACTGACTGACTGAATGACTGACTGACTGAGACTAAATGACTGCCTGCTTGATTGACTGGCTGAAGGACTAACTGACTGACTGAGTGACTGACTGACTGGACTGACTGACTGAGACTGAATGACTGAGTGCTTGACTGATTGACTGTCAGACTGACTGACTGATTTCGCAAAAGGGAAAAATAAAAAAAAAAGAATTATAAAATTAGAAAAAAATATTTGCATTTAAGATTTCCTTTCCGGCTGGGATTTGAAACCAGGGCGACACTCATGGAAGCCCAACGCTCTCGCCAATATACTATCGGATCTCTGTTGATCGGTGTCTTAATTATAATAAAAACAAAAAATGCACCTTAGTAATTATTGATCTAAAATCTTTGAAATCTAAAGGTCGAATGATTAAACTGACTCAGAATTTTCTTCCGTACATAAATAATCCATATTTGCAAAAGAAAGAAATTGAAAAAAAAAAGAATCTTCAAATTAGAAGAGAAATATATACATGGAAGATTTTCGTTCCGGCCGGGACTCGAACCCAGTACCACGCGCTTGGAACCCAACGGTCTAGCCATTAGGCTATCGGAGCTCTGTCGATGGAAGTCTTAAATATAATAAAAACAAAAAATGCACCTTGGTAATTATTGATTCAAACACTTTTAAATTTACAGGTCGAATAATTAAACTGACTCAGAATTTTTCTCCCTACATAAATAATCAATATTCGCAAAAGAGAAAAATTAAAAAAAAAAGAAGAAGAAATTTCAAATTAGAAACTAAAAGTATACATTGAAGATTTTCGTTCAGGCTGGGACTCGAACCCAGGGCCACTCGCTTGGAAGCCTAACACTCTAGCCATTAGTCTATGGGAGCTCTGTCGGTGGGAGTTTTAAATATCATAAAAACAAAAAATGCACCTTGGTAATTGTTTATTTAAAGACTTTGAAATCTTCGTGTCGAAAAATTAAACTGACTCAGAATTTTCTTCCCTACATAAATAATCAATAATTGCAAAGGAAAGAAATTGAAAAAAAAAAAGAATTTTCAAATTAGAAAAGAAATATATACATTGAAGATATTCGCTCCGGCTGGGACTCGAACCCAGGCCACTCGCTTGGAAGACCAGCGGTCTAGCCATTAGGCTATCGGAGTTCTGTAGAGCGGAGTCTTACTGCCTGACTGATACTGCCTGACTGACAGACTGACTCACTGACTGACTGATACTGACTGACTGACTCACTGACTGACCGAGACTGACTGACTAACTGCCTGACTGACTGAGACTGGACTGACTGACTGACTGACTGACTGACTGACTAACTGACTGACTGAGACTGACTGACTGACTGCTTGACTCTCTGACTGGCTATTTCACTGACTGACTGAATGACTAAATGACTGACTGACACTGACTGACTGACTGCTTGACTACCTGACTGACTGCTTGACTGACTAACTGACTGGACAGGACTGACCGACTGACTGACTGACAGACTGACTGAATAAGGATGACTGACAGACTGACTGAATAAGGCTGACTGACTGACTGACTGACAGACTGACTGAATAAGGCTGACCGACTGACTGACTGCCTGACTGACTGACTGACTGACTGACTGAGACTGACTGACTGCTTTAGTGACTAACTGACTGCACAGGACTGACCGACTGACTGACTGACTGACTGACTGCCTGACTGACTGAATGACTGACTGACTGAGACTAAATGACTGACTGCTTGACTGACTGGCTGAAGGACTAACTGACTGACTGAGTGACTGACTGACTGGACTGACTGACTGAGACTGAATGACTGAGTGCTTGACTGATTGACTGTCAGACTGACTGACTGACTTCGCAAAAGGGAAAAATAAAAAAAAAAGAATTATAAAATTAGAAAAAAATATTTGCATTTAAGATTTCCTTTCCGGCTGGGATTTGAACCCAGGGCGACACTCATGGAAGCCCAACGCTCTCGCCAATATACTATTGGATCTCTGTTGATCGGTGTCTTAATTATAATAAAAACAAAAAATGCACCTTAGTAATTATTGATCTAAAATCTTTGAAATCTAAAGGTCGAATGATTAAACTGACTCAGAATTTTCTTCCGTGCATAAATAATCCATATTTGCAAAAGAAAGAAATTGAAAAAAAAAGAATCTTCAAATTAGAAGAGAAATATAAACATGGAAGATTTTCGTTCCGGCCGGGACTCGAACCCAGTACCACGCGCTTGGAACCCAACGGTCTAGCCATTAGGCTATCGGAGCTCTGTCGATGGAAGTCTTAAATATAATAAAAACAAAAAATGCACCTTGGTAATTATTGATTCAAACACTTTGAAATTTACAGGTCGAATAATTAAACTGACTCAGAATTTTTCTCCCTACATAAATAATCAATATTCGCAAAAGAGAAAAATTAAAAAAAAAAGAAGAAGAAATTTCAAATTAGAAACTAAAAGTATACATTGAAGATTTTCGTTCAGGCTGGGACTCGAACCCAGGGCCACTCGCTTGGAAGCATAACACTCTAGCCATTAGTCTATGGGAGCTCTGTCGGTGGGAGTTTTAAATATAATAAAAACAAAAAATGCACCTTGGTAATTGTTTATTTAAACACTTTGAAATCTTCGTGTCGAAAAATTAAACTGACTCAGAATTTTCTTCCCTACATAAATAATCAATAATTGCAAAGGAAAGAAATTGAAAAAAAAAAGAATTTTCAAATTAGAAAAGAAATATATACATTGAAGATATTCGCTCCGGCTGGGACTCGAACCCAGGCCACTCGCTTGGAAGACCAGCGGTCTAGCCATTAGGCTATCGGAGTTCTGTCGAGCGGAGTCTTACTGCCTGACTGATACTGCCTGACTGACAGACTGACTCACTGACTGACTGATACTGACTGACTGACTCACTGACTGACCGAGACTGACTGACTAACTGCCTGACTGACTGAGACTAGACTGACTGACTGACTGACTGACTGACTGACTGAGACTGACTGACTGAGACTGACTGACTGACTGCTTGACTCTCCTACTGGCTATTTCACTGACTGACTGAATGACTAAATGACTGACTGACACTGACTGACTGACTGCTTGACTACCTGACTGACTGCTTGACTGACTAACTGACTGGACAGGACTGACCGACTGACTGACTGACAGACTGACTGAATAAGGATGACTGACTGACTGACTGACAGACTGACTGAATAAGGCTGACCGACTGACTGACTGCCTGACTGACTGACTGACTGAATGACTGACTGACTGACTGACCGAGACTGACTGACTGACTGACTGAGACTGGACTGGACTGACTGACTGACTGACTGACTGAGACTGGACTGGACTGACTGACTGACTGACTGACTGAGACTGACTGACTGCTTTAGTGACTAACTGACTGCACAGGACTGACCGACTGACTGACTGACTGACTGACTGACTGACTGAATGACTGACTGACTGAGACTAAATGACTGACTGCTTGACTGACTGGCTGAAGGACTAACTGACTGACTGAGTGACTGACTGACTGGACTGACTGACTGAGACTGAATGACTGAGTGCTTGACTGATTGACTGTCAGACTGACTGACTGACTTCGCAAAAGGGAAAAATAAAAAAAAAAGAATTATAAAATTAGAAAAAAATATTTGCATTTAAGATTTCCTTTCCGGCTGGGATTTGAACCCAGGGCGACACTCATGGAAGCCCAACGCTCTCGCCAATATACTATTGGATCTCTGTTGATCGGTGTCTTAATTATAATAAAAACAAAAAATGCACCTTAGTAATTATTGAGCTAAAATCTTTGAAATCTAAAGGTCGAATGATTAAACTGACTCAGAATTTTCTTCCGTACATAAATAATCCATATTTGCAAAAGAAAGAAATTGAAAAAAAAAGAATCTTCAAATTAGAGGAGAAATATATACATGGAAGATTTTCGTTCCGGCCGGGACTCGAACCCAGTACCACGCGCTTGGAACCCAACGGTCTAGCCATTAGGCTATCGGAGCTCTGTCGCTGGAAGTCTTAAATATAATAAAAACAAAAAATGCACCTTGGTAATTATTGATTCAAACACTTTGAAATTTACAGGTCGAATAATTAAACTGACTCAGAATTTTTCTCCCTACATAAATAATCAATCTTCGCAAAAGAGAAAAATTAAAAAAAAAAGAAGAAGAAATTTCAAATTAGAAACTAAAAGTATACATTGAAGATTTTCTTTCAGGCTGGGACTCGAACCCAGGGCCACTCGCTTGGAAGCCTAACACTCTAGCCATTAGTCTATGGGAGCTCTGTCGGTGGGAGTTTTAAATATCATAAAAACAAAAAATGCACCTTGGTAATTGTTTATTTAAACACTTTGAAATCTTCGTGTCGAAAAATTAAACTGACTCAGAATTTTCTTCCCTACATAAATAATCAATAATTGCAAAGGAAAGAAATTGAAAAAAAAAAAGAATTTTCAAATTAGAAAAGAAATATATACATTGAAGATATTCGCTCCGGCTGGGACTCGAACCCAGGCCACTCGCTTGGAAGACCAGCGGTCTAGCCATTAGGCTATCGGAGTTCTGTAGAGCGGAGTCTTACTGCCTGACTGATACTGCCTGACTGACAGACTGACTCACTGACTGACTGATACTGACTGACTGACTCACTGACTGACCGAGACTGACTGACTAACTGCCTGACTGACTGAGACTGGACTGACTGACTGACTGACTGACTGACTGACTAACTGACTGACTGAGACTGACTGACTGACTGCTTGACTCTCTGACTGGCTATTTCACTGACTGACTGAATGACTAAATGACTGACTGACACTGACTGACTGACTGCTTGACTACCTGACTGACTGCTTGACTGACTAACTGACTGGACAGGACTGACCGACTGACTGACTGACAGACTGACTGAATAAGGATGACTGACAGACTGACTGAATAAGGCTGACTGACTGACTGACTGACAGACTGACTGAATAAGGCTGACCGACTGACTGACTGCCTGACTGACTGACTGACTGACTGACTGAGACTGACTGACTGCTTTAGTGACTAACTGACTGCACAGGACTGACCGACTGACTGACTGACTGACTGACTGCCTGACTGACTGACTGACTGAATGACTGACTGACTGAGACTAAATGACTGACTGCTTGACTGACTGGCTGAAGGACTAACTGACTGACTGAGTGACTGACTGACTGGACTGACTGACTGAGACTGAATGACTGAGTGCTTGACTGATTGACTGTCAGACTGACTGACTGACTTCGCAAAAGGGAAAAATAAAAAAAAAAGAATTATAAAATTAGAAAAAAATATTTGCATTTAAGATTTCCTTTCCGGCTGGGATTTGAACCCAGGGCGACACTCATGGAAGCCCAACGCTCTCGCCAATATACTATTGGATCTCTGTTGATCGGTGTCTTAATTATAATAAAAACAAAAAATGCACCTTAGTAATTATTGATCTAAAATCTTTGAAATCTAAAGGTCGAATGATTAAACTGACTCAGAATTTTCTTCCGTGCATAAATAATCCATATTTGCAAAAGAAAGAAATTGAAAAAAAAAGAATCTTCAAATTAGAAGAGAAATATAAACATGGAAGATTTTCGTTCCGGCCGGGACTCGAACCCAGTACCACGCGCTTGGAACCCAACGGTCTAGCCATTAGGCTATCGGAGCTCTGTCGATGGAAGTCTTAAATATAATAAAAACAAAAAATGCACCTTGGTAATTATTGATTCAAACACTTTGAAATTTACAGGTCGAATAATTAAGTTGACTCAGAATTTTTCTCCCTACATAAATAATCAATCTTCGCAAAAGAGAAAAATTAAAAAAAAAAGAAGAAGAAATTTTAAATTAGAAACTAAAAGTATACATTGAAGATTTTCTTTCAGGCTGGGACTCGAACCCAGGGCCACTCGCTTGGAAGCCTAACACTCTAGCCATTAGTCTATGGGAGCTCTGTCGAAGGGAGTTTTAAATATCATAAAAACAAAAAATGCACCTTGGTAATTGTTTATTTAAACACTTTGAAATCTTAGTGTCGAAAAATTAAACTGACTCAGAATTTTCTTCCCTACATAAATAATCAATAATTGCAAAGGAAAGAAATTGAAAAAAAAAAAAAGAATTTTCAAATTAGAAAAGAAATATATACATTGAAGATATTCGCTCCGGCTGGGACTCGAACCCAGGCCACTCGCTTGGAAGACCAGCGGTCTAGCCATTAGGCTATCGGAGTTCTGTAGAGCGGAGTCTTACTGCCTGACTGATACTGCCTGACTGACAGACTGACTCACTGACTGACTGATACTGACTGACTGACTCACTGACTGACCGAGACTGACTGACTAACTGCCTGACTGACTGAGACTGGACTGACTGACTGACTGACTGACTGACTGACTAACTGACTGACTGAGACTGACTGACTGACTGCTTGACTCTCTGACTGGCTATTTCACTGACTGACTGAATGACTAAATGACTGACTGACACTGACTGACTGACTGCTTGACTACCTGACTGACTGCTTGACTGACTAACTGACTGGACAGGACTGACCGACTGACTGACTGACAGACTGACTGAATAAGGATGACTGACAGACTGACTGAATAAGGCTGACTGACTGACTGACTGACAGACTGACTGAATAAGGCTGACCGACTGACTGACTGCCTGACTGACTGACTGACTGACTGACTGAGACTGACTGACTGCTTTAGTGACTAACTGACTGCACAGGACTGACCGACTGACTGACTGACTGACTGACTGCCTGACTGACTGACTGACTGAATGACTGACTGACTGAGACTAAATGACTGACTGCTTGACTGACTGGCTGAAGGACTAACTGACTGACTGAGTGACTGACTGACTGGACTGACTGACTGAGACTGAATGACTGAGTGCTTGACTGATTGACTGTCAGACTGACTGACTGACTTCGCAAAAGGGAAAAATAAAAAAAAAAGAATTATAAAATTAGAAAAAAATATTTGCATTTAAGATTTCCTTTCCGGCTGGGATTTGAACCCAGGGCGACACTCATGGAAGCCCAACGCTCTCGCCAATATACTATTGGATCTCTGTTGATCGGTGTCTTAATTATAATAAAAACAAAAAATGCACCTTAGTAATTATTGATCTAAAATCTTTGAAATCTGAAGGTCGAATGATTAAACTGACTCAGAATTTTCTTCCGTGCATAAATAATCCATATTTGCAAAAGAAAGAAATTGAAAAAAAAAGAATCTTCAAATTAGAAGAGAAATATAAACATGGAAGATTTTCGTTCCGGCCGGGACTCGAACCCAGTACCACGCGCTTGGAACCCAACGGTCTAGCCATTAGGCTATCGGAGCTCTGTCGATGGAAGTCTTAAATATAATAAAAACAAAAAATGCACCTTGGTAATTATTGATTCAAACACTTTGAAATTTACAGGTCGAATAATTAAACTGACTCAGAATTTTTCTCCCTACATAAATAATCAATATTCGCAAAAGAGAAAAATTAAAAAAAAAAGAAGAAGAAATTTCAAATTAGAAACTAAAAGTATACATTGAAGATTTTCGTTCAGGCTGGGACTCGAACCCAGGGCCACTCGCTTGGAAGCATAACACTCTAGCCATTAGTCTATGGGAGCTCTGTCGGTGGGAGTTTTAAATATAATAAAAACAAAAAATGCACCTTGGTAATTGTTTATTTAAACACTTTGAAATCTTCGTGTCGAAATATTAAACTGACTCAGAATTTTCTTCCCTACATAAATAATCAATAATTGCAAAGGAAAGAAATTGAAAAAAAAAGAATTTTCAAATTAGAAAAGAAATATATACATTGAAGATATTCGCTCCGGCTGGGACTCGAACCCAGGCCACTCGCTTGGAAGACCAGCGGTCTAGCCATTAGGCTATCGGAGTTCTGTCGAGCGGAGTCTTACTGCCTGACTGATACTGCCTGACTGACAGACTGACTCACTGACTGACTGATACTGACTGACCGAGACTGACTGACTAACTGCCTGACTGACTGAGACTAGACTGACTGACTGACTGACTGACTGACTGACTGAGACTGACTGACTGAGACTGACTGACTGACTGCTTGACTCTCCTACTGGCTATTTCACTGACTGACTGAATGACTAAATGACTGACTGACACTGACTGACTGACTGCTTGACTACCTGACTGACTGCTTGACTGACTAACTGACTGGACAGGATTGACCGACTGACTGACTGACAGACTGACTGAATAAGGATGACTGACTGACTGACTGACAGACTGACTGAATAAGGCTGACCGACTGACTGACTGCCTGACTGACTGACTGACTGAATGACTGACTGACTGACTGACCGAGACTGACTGACTGACTGACTGAGACTGGACTGGACTGACTGACTGACTGACTGACTGAGACTCACTGACTGCTTTAGTGACTAACTGACTGCACAGGACTGACCGACTGACTGACTGACTGACTGACTGACTGACTGAATGACTGACTGACTGAGACTAAATGACTGCCTGCTTGACTGACTGGCTGAAGGACTAACTGACTGACGGAGTGACTGACTGACTGGACTGACTGACTGAGACTGAATGACTGAGTGCTTGACTGATTGACTGCCAGACTGACTGACTGACTTCGCAAAAGGGAAAAATAAAAAAAAAAGAATTATAAAATTAGAAAAAAATATTTGCATTTAAGATTTCCTTTCCGGCTGGGATTTGAACCCAGGGCGACACTCATGGAAGCCCAACGCTCTCGCCAATATACTATCGGATCTCTGTTGATCGGTGTCTTAATTATAATAAAAACAAAAAATGCACCTTAGTAATTATTGATCTAAAATCTTTGAAATCTAAAGGTCGAATGATTAAACTGACTCAGAATTTTCTTCCGTACATAAATAATCCATATTTGCAAAAGAAAGAAATTGAAAAAAAAAAGAATCTTCATATTAGAAGAGAAATATATACATGGAAGATTTTCGTTCCGGCCGGGACTCGAACCCAGTACCACGCGCTTGGAACCCAACGGTCTAGCCATTAGGCTATCGGAGCTCTGTCGATGGAAGTCTTAAATATAATAAAAACAAAAAATGCACCTTGGTAATTATTGATTCAAACACTTTTAAATTTACAGGTCGAATAATTAAACTGACTCAGAATTTTTCTCCCTACATAAATAATCAATATTCGCAAAAGAGAAAAATTAAAAAAAAAAGAAGAAGAAATTTCAAATTAGAAACTAAAAGTATACATTGAAGATTTTCGTTCAGGCTGGGACTCGAACCCAGGGCCACTCGCTTGGAAGCCTAACACTCTAGCCATTAGTCTATGGGAGCTCTGTCGGTGGGAGTTTTAAATATCATAAAAACAAAAAATGCACCTTGGTAATTGTTTATTTAAACACTTTGAAATCTTCGTGTCGAAAAATTAAACTGACTCAGAATTTTCTTCCCTACATAAATAATCAATAATTGCAAAGGAAAGAAATTGAAAAAAAAAAAGAATTTTCAAATTAGAAAAGAAATATATACATTGAAGATATTCGCTCCGCCTGGGACTCGAACCCAGGCCACTCGCTTGGAAGACCAGCGGTCTAGCCATTAGGCTATCGGAGTTCTGTAGAGCGGAGTCTTACTGCCTGACTGATACTGCCTGACTGACAGACTGACTCACTGACTGACTGATACTGACTGACTGACTCACTGACTGACCGAGACTGACTGACTAACTGCCTGACTGACTGAGACTGGACTGACTGACTGACTGACTGACTAACTGACTGACTGAGACTGACTGACTGACTGCTTGACTCTCTGACTGGCTATTTCACTGACTGACTGAATGACTAAATGACTGACTGACACTGACTGACTGACTGCTTGACTGACTAACTGACTGGACAGGACTGACCGACTGACTGACTGACAGACTGACTGAATAAGGATGACTGACAGACTGACTGAATAAGGCTGACTGACTGACTGACAGACTGACTGAATAAGGCTGACCGACTGACTGACTGCCTGACTGACTGACTGACTGACTGACTGAGACTGACTGACTGCTTTAGTGACTAACTGACTGCACAGGACTGACCGACTGACTGACTGACTGACTGACTGAGACTGACTGACTGCTTTAGTGACTAACTGACTGCACAGGACTGACCGACTGACTGACTGACTGACTGCCTGACTGACTGACTGACTGAATGACTGACTGACTGAGACTAAATGACTGACTGCTTGACTGACTGGCTGAAGGACTAACTGACTGACTGAGTGACTGACTGACTGGACTGACTGACTGAGACTGAATGACTGAGTGCTTGACTGATTGACTGTCAGACTGACTGACTGACTTCGCAAAAGGGAAAAATAAAAAAAAAAGAATTATAAAATTAGAAAAAAATACTTGCATTTAAGATTTCCTTTCCGGCTGGGATTTGAACCCAGGGCGACACTCATGGAAGCCCAACGCTCTCGCCAATATACTATTGGATCTCTGTTGATCGGTGTCTTAATTATAATAAAAACAAAAAATGCACCTTAGTAATTATTGAGCTAAAATCTTTGAAATCTAAAGGTCGAATGATTAAACTGACTCAGAATTTTCTTCCGTACATAAATAATCCATATTTGCAAAAGAAAGAAATTGAAAAAAAAAAAGAATCTTCAAATTAGAAGAGAAATATATACATGGAAGATTTTCGTTCCGGCCGGGACTCGAACCCAGTACCACGCGCTTGGAACCCAACGGTCTAGCCATTAGGCTATCGGAGCTCTGTCGATGGAAGTCTTAAATATAATAAAAACAAAAAATGCACCTTGGTAATTGTTTATTTAAACACTTTGAAATCTTCGTGTCGAAAAATTAAACTGACTCAGAATTTTCTTCCCTACATAAATAATCAATAATTGCAAAGGAAAGAAATTGAAAAAAAAAAAGAATTTTCAAATTAGAAAAGAAATATATACATTGAAGATATTCGCTCCGGCTGGGACTCGAACCCAGGCCACTCGCTTGGAAGACCAGCGGTCTAGCCATTAGGCTATCGGAGTTCTGTCGAGCGGAGTCTTACTGCCTGACTGATACTGCCTGACTGACAGACTGACTCACTGACTGACTGATACTGACTGACTGACTCACTGACTGACCGAGACTGACTGACTAACTGCCTGACTGACTGAGACTGGACTGACTGACTGACTGACTGACTGAGTGACTGAGACTGACTGACTGAGACTAACTGACTGACTGCTTGACTCTCCTACTGGCTATTTCACTGACTGACTGAATGACTAAATGACTGACTGACACTGACTGACTGACTGCTTGACTACCTGACTGACTGCTTGACTGACTAACTGACTGGACAGGACTGACCGACTGACTGACTGACAGACTGACTGAATAAGGATGACTGACTGACTGACTGACAGACTGACTGAATAAGGCTGACCGACTGACTGACTGCCTGACTGACTGACTGACTGAATGACTGACTGACTGACTGACCGAGACTGACTGACTGACTGACTGAGACTGGACTGGACTGACTGACTGACTGACTGACTGAGACTGACTGACTGCTTTAGTGACTAACTGACTGCACAGGACTGACCGACTGACTGACTGACTGACTGCCTGACTGACTGACTGACTGAATGACTGACTGACTGAGACTAAATGACTGATTGCTTGACTGACTGGCTGAAGGACTAACTGACTGACTGAGTGACTGACTGACTGTACTGACTGACTGAGACTGAGTGCTTGACTGATTGACTGATTGACTGTCAGACTGACTGACTGACTTCGCAAAAGGGAAAAATAAAAAAAAAAGAATTATAAAATTAGAAAAAAATATTTGCATTTAAGATTTCCTTTCCGGCTGGGATTTGAACCCAGGGCGACACTCATGGAAGCCCAACGCTCTCGCCAATATACTATTGGATCTCTGTTGATCGGTGTCTTAATTATAATAAAAACAAAAAATGCACCTTAGTAATTATTGAGCTAAAATCTTTGAAATCTAAAGGTCGAATGATTAAACTGACTCAGAATTTTCTTCCGTACATAAATAATCCATATTTGCAAAAGAAAGAAATTGAAAAAAAAAGAATCTTCAAATTAGAAGAGAAATATATACATGGAAGATTTTCGTTCCGGCCGGGACTCGAACCCAGTACCACGCGCTTGGAACCCAACGGTCTAGCCATTAGGCTATCGGAGCTCTGTCGCTGGAAGTCTTAAATATAATAAAAACAAAAAATGCACCTTGGTAATTATTGATTCAAACACTTTGAAATTTACAGGTCGAATAATTAAACTGACTCAGAATTTTTCTCCCTACATAAATAATCAATATTCGCAAAAGAGAAAAATTAAAAAAAAAAGAAGATGAAATTTCAAATTAGAAACTAAAAGTATACATTGAAGATTTTCGTTCAGGCTGGGACTCGAACCCAGGGCCACTCGCTTGGAAGCCTAACACTCTAGCCATTAGTCTATGGGAGCTCTGTCGGTGGGAGTTTTAAATATAATAAAAACAAAAAATGCACCTTGGTAATTGTTTATTTAAACACTTTGAAATCTTCGTGTCGAAAATTTAAACTGACTCAGAATTTTCTTCCCTACATAAATAATCAATAATTGCAAAGGAAAGAAATTGAAAAAAAAAAGAATTTTCAAATTAGAAAAGAAATATATACATTGAAGATATTCGCTCCGGCTGGGACTCGAACCCAGGCCACTCGCTTGGAAGACCAGCGGTCTAGCCATTAGGCTATCGGAGTTCTGTCGAGCGGAGTCTTACTGCCTGACTGATACTGCCTGACTGACAGACTGACTCACTGACTGACTGATACTGACTGACTGACTCACTGACTGACCGAGACTGACTGACTAACTGCCTGACTGACTGAGACTGGACTGACTGACTGACTGACTGACTGACTGATTAACTGACTGACTGAGACTGACTGACTGACTGCTTGACTCTCTGACTGGCTATTTCACTGACTGACTGAATGACTAAATGACTGACTGACTGCTTGACTACCTGACTGACTGCTTGACTGACTAACTGACTGGACAGGACTGACCGACTGACTGACTGACAGACTGACTGAATAAGGATGACTGACAGACTGACTGAATAAGGATGACTGACAGACTGACTGAATAAGGCTGACCGACTGACTGACTGACTGAATGACTGACTGACTGACTGACCGAGACTGACTGACTGACTGACTGAGACTGGACTGGACTGACTGACTGACTGACTGACTGAGACTGACTGACTGCTTTAGTGACTAACTGACTGCACAGGACTGACCGACTGACTGACTGACTGACTGCCTGACTGACTGACTGACTGAATGACTGACTGACTGAGACTAAATGACTGCCTGCTTGACTGACTGGCTGAAGGACTAACTGACTGACTGAGTGACTGACTGACTGGACTGACTGACTGAGACTGAATGACTGAGTGCTTGACTGATTGACTGTCAGACTGACTGACTGACTTCGCAAAAGGGAAAAATAAAAAAAAAGAATTATAAAATTAGAAAAAAATATTTGCATTTAAGATTTCCTTTCCGGCTGGGATTTGAACCCAGGGCGACACTCATGGAAGCCCAACGCTCTCGCCAATATACTATCGGATCTCTGTTGATCGGTGTCTTAATTATAATAAAAACAAAAAATGCACCTTAGTAATTATTGATCTAAAATCTTTGAAATCTAAAGGTCGAATGATTAAACTGACTCAGAATTTTCTTCCGTACATAAATAATCCATATTTGCAAAAGAAAGAAATTGAAAAAAAAAAGAATCTTCAAATTAGAAGAGAAATATATACATGGAAGATTTTCGTTCCGGCCGGGACTCGAACCCAGTACCACGCGCTTGGAACCCAACGGTCTAGCCATTAGGCTATCGGAGCTCTGTCGATGGAAGTCTTAAATATAATAAAAACAAAAAATGCACCTTGGTAATTATTGATTCAAACACTTTGAAATTTACAGGTCGAATAATTAAACTGACTCAGAATTTTTCTCCCTACATAAATAATCAATATTCGCAAAAGAGAAAAATTAAAAAAAAAAGAAGAAGAAATTTCAAATTAGAAACTAAAAGTATACATTGAAGATTTTCGTTCAGGCTGGGACTCGAACCCAGGGCCACTCGCTTGGAAGCCTAACACTCTAGCCAGTAGTCTATGGGAGCTCTGTCGGTGGGAGTTTTAAATATCATAAAAACAAAAAATGCACCTTGGTAATTGTTTATTTAAACACTTTGAAATCTTCGTGTCGAAAAATTAAACTGACTCAGAATTTTCTTCCCTACATAAATAATCAATAATTGCAAAGGAAAGAAATTGAAAAAAAAAAAAGAATTTTCAAATTAGAAAAGAAATATATACATTGAAGATATTCGCTCCGGCTGGGACTCGAACCCAGGCCACTCGCTTGGAAGACCAGCGGTCTAGCCATTAGGCTATCGGAGTTCTGTCGAGCGGAGTCTTACTGCCTGACTGATACTGCCTGACTGACAGACTGACTCACTGACTGACTGATACTGACTGACTCACTGACTGACCGAGACTGACTGACTAACTGCCTGACTGACTGAGACTGGACTGACTGACTGACTGACTGACTGACTGACTGAGACTGACTGACTGAGACTGACTGACTGACTGCTTGACTCTCCTACTGGCTATTTCACTGACTGACTGAATGACTAAATGACTGACTGACACTGACTGACTGACTGCTTGACTACCTGACTGACTGCTTGACTGACTAACTGACTGGACAGGACTGACCGACTGACTGACTGACAGACTGACTGAATAAGGATGACTGACTGACTGACTGACAGACTGGCTGAATAAGGCTGACCGACTGACTGACTGCCTGACTGACTGACTGACTGAATGACTGACTGACTGACTGACCGAGACTGACTGACTGACTGACTGAGACTGGACTGGACTGACTGACTGACTGACTGACTGAGACTGACTGACTGCTTTAGTGACTAACTGACTGCACAGGACTGACCGACTGACTGACTGCCTGACTGACTGAGACTAAATGACTGACTGCTTGACTGACTGGCTGAAGGACTAACTGACTGACTGAGTGACTGACTGACTGGACTGACTGACTGAGATTGAATGACTGAGTGCTTGACTGATTGACTGTCAGACTGACTGACTGACTTCGCAAAAGGGAAAAATAAAAAAAAAGAATTATAAAATTAGAAAAAAATATTTGCATTTAAGATTTCCTTTCCGGCTGGGATTTGAACCCAGGGCGACACTCATGGAAGCCCAACGCTCTCGCCAATATACTATTGGATCTCTGTTGATCGGTGTCTTAATTATAATAAAAACAAACAATGCACCTTAGTAATTATTGAGCTAAAATCTTTGAAATCTAAAGGTCGAATGATTAAACTGACTCAGAATTTTCTTCCGTACATAAATAATCCATATTTGCAAAAGAAAGAAATTGAAAAAAAAAGAATCTTCAAATTAGAAGAGAAATATATACATGGAAGATTTTCGTTCCGGCCGGGACTCGAACCCAGTACCACGCGCTTGGAACCCAACGGTCTAGCCATTAGGCTATCGGAGCTCTGTCGATGGAAGTCTTAAATATAATAAAAACAAAAAATGCACCTTGGTAATTTTTTATTTAAACACTTTGAAATCTTTGTGTCGAAAAATTAAACTGACTCAGAATTTTCTTCCCTACATAAATAATCAATAATTGCAAAGGAAAGAAATTGAAAAAAAAAGAATTTTCAAATTAGAAAGGAAATATATACATTGAAGATATTCGCTCCGGCTGGGACTCGAACCCAGGCCACTCGCTTGGAAGACCAGCGGTCTAGCCATTAGGCTATCGGAGTTCTGTCGAGCGGAGTCTTACTGCCTGACTGATACTGCCTGACTGACAGACTGACTCACTGACTGACTGATACTGACTGACTGACTCACTGACTGACCGAGACTGACTGACTAACTGCCTGACTGACTGAGACTGGACTGACTGACTGACTGACTGACTGAGACTGACTGACTGAGACTGACTGACTGACTGCTTGACTCTCCTACTGGCTATTTCACTGACTGACTGAATGACTAAATGACTGACTGACACTGACTGACTGACTGCTTGACTACCTGACTGACTGCTTGACTCACTAACTGACTGGACAGGACTGACCGACTGACTGACTGACAGACTGACTGAATAAGGATGACTGACTGACTGACTGAATAAGGCTGACCGACTGACTGACTGCCTGACTGACTGACTGACTGAATGACTGACTGACTGACTGACCGAGACTGACTGACTAACTGCCTGACTGACTGAGACTGGACTGACTGACTGACTGACTGACTGACTGACTGAGACTGACTGACTGACTGCTTGACTCTCTGACTGGCTATTTCACTGACTGACTAAATGACTAAATGACTGACTGACACTGACTGACTGACTGCTTGACTACCTGACTGACTGCTTGACTGACTAACTGACTGGACAGGACTGACCGACTGACTGACTGACAGACTGACTGAATAAGGATGACTGACAGACTGACTGAATAAGGCTGACTGACTGACTGACTGACAGACTGACTGAATAAGGCTGACCGACTGACTGACTGCCTGACTGACTGACTGACTGAATGACTGACTGACTGACTGACCGAGACTGACTGACTGACTGACTGAGACTGGACTGGACTGACTGACTGACTGACTGAGACTGACTGACTGCTTTAGTGACTAACTGACTGCACAGGACTGACCAACTGACTGACTGACTGACTGCCTGACTGACTGACTGACTGAATGACTGACTGACTGAGACTAAATGACTGACTGCTTGACTGACTGGCTGAAGGACTAACTGACTGACTGAGTGACTGACTGACTGGACTGACTGACTGAGACTGAATGACTGAGTGCTTGACTGATTGACTGTCAGACTGACTGACTGACTTCGCAAAAGGGAAAAATAAAAAAAAAAAAGCATTATAAAATTAGAAAAAAACATTTGCATTTAAGATTTCCTTTCCGGCTGGGATTTGAACCCAGGGCGACACTCATGGAAGCCCAACGCTCTCGCCAATATACTATCGGATCTCTGTTGATCGGTGTCTTAATTATAATAAAAACAAAAAATGCACCTTAGTAATTATTGATCTAAAATCTTTGAAATCTAAAGGTCGAATGATTAAACTGACTCAGAATTTTCTTCCGTACATAAATAATCCATATTTGCAAAAGAAAGAAATTGAAAAAAAAAAGAATCTTCAAATTAGAAGAGAAATATATACATGGAAGATTTTCGTTCCGGCCGGGACTCGAACCCAGTGCCACGCGCTTGGAACCCAACGGTCTAGCCATTAGGCTATCGGAGCTCTGTCGATGGAAGTCTTAAATATAATAAAAACAAAAAATGCACCTTGGTAATTATTGATTCAAACACTATGAAATTTACAGGTCGAATAATTAAACTGACTCAGAATTTTTCTCCCTACATAAATAATCAATATTCGCAAAAGAGAAAAATTAAAAAAAAAAAGAAGAAGAAATTTCAAATTAGAAACTAAAAGTATACATTGAAGATTTTCGTTCAGGCTGGGACTCGAACCCAGGGCCACTCGCTTGGAAGCCTAACACTCTAGCCATTAGTCTATGGGAGCTCTGTCGGTGGGAGTTTTAAATATAATAAAAACAAAAAATGCACCTTGGTAATTGTTTATTTTAACACTTTGAAATCTTCGTGTCGAAAAATTAAACTGACTCAGAATTTTCTTCCCTACATAAATAATCAATAATTGCAAAGGAAAGAAATTGAAAAAAAAAAGAATTTTCAAATTAGAAAATAAATATATACATTGAAGATATTCGCTCCGGCTGGGACTCGAACCCAGGCCACTCGCTTGGAAGACCAGCGGTCTAGCCATTAGGCTATCGGAGATTTGTCGAGCGGAGTCTTACTGCCTGACTGATACTGCCTGACTGACAGACTGACTCACTGACTGACTGATACTGACTGACTGACTCACTGACTGACTAACTGCCTGACTGACTGAGACTGGACTGACTGACTGACCGACTGACTGACTGACTAACTGACTGACTGAGACTGACTGACTGACTGCTTGACTCTCTGACTGGCTATTTCACTGACTGACTGAATGACTAAATGACTGACTGACACTGACTGACTGACTGCTTGACTACCTGACTGACTGCTTGACTGACTAACTGACTGGACAGGACTGACCGACTGACTGACTGACAGACTGACTGAATAAGGATGACTGACAGACTGACTGAATAAGGCTGACTGACTGACTGACTGACAGACTGACTGAATAAGGCTGACCGACTGACTGACTGACTGACTGACTGAATGACTGACTGACTGACTGACCGAGACTGACTGACTGACTGACTGAGACTGGACTGGACTGACTGACTGACTGACTGACTGACTGAGACTGACTGACTGCTTTAGTGACTAACTGACTGCACAGGACTGACCGACTGACTGACTGACTGACTGAATGACTGACTGACTGAGACTAAATGACTGACTGCTTGACTGACTGGCTGAAGGACTAACTGACTGACTGAGTGACTGACTGACTGGACTGACTGACTGAGACTGAATGACTGAGTGCTTGACTGATTGACTGTCAGACTGACTGACTGACTTCGCAAAAGGGAAAAATAAAAAAAAAGAATTATAAAATTAGAAAAAAATTTTTGCATTTAAGATTTCCTTTCCGGCTGGGATTTGAACCCAGGGCGACACTCATGGAAGCCCAACGCTCTCGCCAATATACTATCGGATCTCTGTGTATCGGTGTCTTAATTATAATAAAAACAAAAAATGCACCTTAGTAATTATTGATCAAAAATCTTTGAAATCTAAAGGTCGAATGATTAAACTGACTCAGAATTTTCTTCCGTACATAAATAATCCATATTTGCAAAAGGAAGAAATTGAAAAAAAAAGAATCTTCAAATTAGAAGAGAAATATATACATGGAAGATTTTCGTTCCGGCCGGGACTCGAACCCAGTACCACGCGCTTGGAACCCAACGGTCTAGCCCTTAGGCTATCGGAGCTCTGTCGATGGAAGTCTTAAATATAATAAAAACAAAAAATGCACCTTGGTAATTATTGATTCAAACACTTTGAAATTTACAGGTCGAATAATTAAACTGACTCAGAATTTTTCTCCCTACATAAATAATAAATATTCGCAAAAGAGAAAAATTAAAAAAAAAAGAAGAAGAAATTTCAAATTAGAAACTAAAAGCATACATAGAAGATTTTCGTTTAGGCTGGGACTCGAACCCAGGGCCACTCGCTTGGAAGCCTAACACTCTAGCCATTAGTCTATGGGAGCTCTGTCGGTGGGAGTTTTAAATATAATAAAAACAAAAAATGCACCTTGGTAATTGTTTATTTAAACACTTTGAAATCTTCGTGTCGAAAAATTAAACTGACTCAGAATTTTCTTCCCTACATAAATAATCAATAATTGCAAAGGAAAGAAATTGAAAAAAAAAAAGAATTTTCAAATTAGAAAAGAAATATATACATTGAAGATATTCGCTCCGGCTGGGACTCGAACCCAGGCCACTCTCTTGGAAGACCAGCGGTCTAGCCATTAGGCTATCGGAGTTCTGTCGAGCGGAGTCTTACTGCCTGACTGATACTGGATGACTGACAGACTGACTCACTGACTGACTGATACTGACTGACTGACTCACTGACCGAGACTAACTGACTAACTGCCTGCCTGACTGAGACTGGACTGACTGACTGACTGACTGACTAACTGACTGACTGAGACTGACTGACTGACTGCTTGACTCTCTGACTGGCTATTTCACTGACTGACTGAATGACTAAATGACTGACTGACACTGACTGACTGACTGCTTGACTACCTGACTGACTGCTTGACTGACTAACTGACTGGACAGGACTGACCGACTGACTGACTGACAGACTGACTGAATAAGGATGACTGACAGACTGACTGAATAAGGCTGACTGACTGACTGACTGACAGACTGACTGAATAAGGCTGACCGACTGACTGACTGCCTGACTGACTGACTGACTGACTGAATGACTGACTGACTGACTGACCGAGACTGACTGACTGACTGACTGAGACTGGACTGGACTGACTGACTGACTGACTGACTGAGACTGACTGACTGCTTTAGTGACTAACTGACTGCACAGGACTGACCGACTGACTGACTGACTGACTGAATGACTGACTGACTGAGACTAAATGACTGACTGCTTGACTGACTGGCTGAAGGACTAACTGACTGACTGAGTGACTGACTGACTGGACTGACTGACTGAGACTGAATGACTGAGTGCTTGACTGATTGACTGTCAGACTGACTGACTGACTTCGCAAAAGGGAAAAATAAAAAAAAAAGCATTATAAAATTAGAAAAAAATATTTGCATTCAAGATTTCCTTTCCGGCTGGGATTTGAACCCAGGGCGACACTCATGGAAGCCCAACGCTCTCGCCAATATACTATCGGATCTCTGTTGATCGGTGTCTTAATTATAATAAAAACAAAAAATGCACCTTAGTAATTATTGATCTAAAATCTTTGAAATCTAAAGGTCGAATGATTAAACTGACTCAGAATTTTCTTCCGTACATAAATAATCCATATTTGCAAAAGAAAGAAATTGAAAAAAAAAAGAATCTTCAAATTAGAAGAGAAATATATACATGGAAGATTTTCGTTCCGGCCGGGACTCGAACCCAGTACCACGCGCTTGGAACCCAACGGTCTAGCCATTAGGCTATCGGAGCTCTGTCGATGGAAGTCTTAAATATAATAAAAACAAAAAATGCACCTTGGTAATTATTGATTCAAACACTTTGAAATTTACAGGTCGAATAATTAAACTGACTCAGAATTTTTCTCCCTACATAAATAATCAATATTCGCAAAAGAGAAAAATTAAAAAAAAAAAGAAGAAGAAATTTCAAATTAGAAACTAAAAGTATACATTGAAGATTTTCGTTCAGGCTGGGACTCGAACCCAGGGCCACTCGCTTGGAAGCCTAACACTCTAGCCATTAGTCTATGGGAGCTCTGTCGGTGGGAGTTTTAAATATAATAAAAACAAAAAATGCACCTTGGTAATTGTTTATTTTAACACTTTGAAATCTTCGTGTCGAAAAATTAAACTGACTCAGAATTTTCTTCCCTACATAAATAATCAATAATTGCAAAGGAAAGAAATTGAAAAAAAAAGAATTTTCAAATTAGAAAAGAAATATATACATTGAAGATATTCGCTCCGGCTGGGACTCGAACCCAGGCCACTCGCTTGGAAGACCAGCGGTCTAGCCATTAGGCTATCGGAGATTTGTCGAGCGGAGTCTTACTGCCTGACTGATACTGCCTGACTGACAGACTGACTCACTGACTGACTGATACTGACTGACTGACTCACTGACTGACTAACTGCCTGACTGACTGAGACTGGACTGACTGACTGACTGACTGACTGACTGACTAACTGACTGACTGAGACTGACTGACTGACTGCTTGACTCTCTGACTGGCTATTTCACTGACTGACTGAATGACTAAATGACTGACTGACACTGACTGACTGACTGCTTGACTACCTGACTGACTGCTTGACTGACTAACTGACTGGACAGGACTGACCGACTGACTGACTGACAGACTGACTGAATAAGGGTGACTGACAGACTGACTGAATAAGGCTGACTGACTGACTGACTGACAGACTGACTGAATAAGGCTGACCGACTGACTGACTGCCTGACTGACTGACTGACTGAATGACTGACTGACTAACTGACCGAGACTGACTGACTGACTGACTGAGACTGGACTGGACTGACTGACTGACTGACTGACTGAGACTGACTGACTGCTTTAGTGACTAACTGACTGCACAGGACTGACCGACTGACTGACTGACTGACTGAATGACTGACTGACTGAGACTAAATGACTGACTGCTTGACTGACTGGCTGAAGGACTAACTGACTGACTGAGTGACTGACTGACTGGACTGACTGACTGAGACTGAATGACTGAGTGCTTGACTGATTGACTGTCAGACTGACTGACTGACTTCGCAAAAGGGAAAAATAAAAAAAAAAGCATTATAAAATTAGAAAAAAATATTTGCATTTAAGATTTCCTTTCCGGCTGGGATTTGAACCCAGGGCGACACTCATGGAAGCCCAACGCTCTCGCCAATATACTATCGGATCTCTGTTGATCGGTGTCTTAATTATAATAAAAACAAAAAATGCACCTTAGTAATTATTGATCTAAAATCTTTGAAATCTAAAGGTCGAATGATTAAACTGACTCAGAATTTTCTTCCGTACATAAATAATCCGTATTTGCAAAAGGAAGAAATTGAAAAAAAAAGAATCTTCAAATTAGAAGAGAAACATATACATGGAAGATTTTCGTTCCGGCCGGGACTCGAAGCCGGTACCACATGCTTGGAACCCAACGGTCTAGCCATTAGGCTATCGGAGCTCTGTCGATGGAAGTCTTAAATATAATAAAAACAAAAAATGCACCTTGGTAATTATTGATTCAAACACTTTGAAATTTACAGGTCGAATAATTAAACTGACTCAGAATTTTTCTCCCTACATAAATAATCAATATTCGCAAAAGAGAAAAATTAAAAAAAAAAGAAGAAGAAATTTCAAATTAGAAACTAAAAGTATACATTGAAGATTTTCGTTCAGGCTGGGACTCGAACCCAGGGCCACTCGCTTGGAAGCCTAACACTCTAGCCATTAGTCTATGGGAGCTCTGTCGGTGGGAGTTTTAAATATAATAAAAACAAAAAATGCACCTTGGTAATTCTTTATTTAAACACTTTGAAATCTTCGTGTCGAAAAATTAAACTGACTCAGAATTTTCTTCCCTACATAAATAATCAATAATTGCAAAGGAAAGAAATTGAAAAAAAAAAGAATTTTCAAATTAGAAAAGAAATATATACATTGAAGATATTCGCTCCGGCTGGGACTCGAACCCAGGCCACTCGCTTGGAAGACCAGCGGTCTAGCCATTAGGCTATCGGAGTTCTGTCGAGCGGAGTCTTACTGCCTGACTGATACTGGATGACTGACAGACTGACTCACTGACTGACTGATACTGACTGACTGACTCACTGACCGAGACTGACTGACTAACTGCCTGACTGACTGAGACTGGACTGACTGACTGACTGACTGACTAACTGACTGACTGAGACTGACTGACTGACTGCTTGACTCTCTGACTGGCTATTTCACTGACTGACTGAATGACTAAATGACTGACTGACACTGACTGACTGACTGCTTGACTACCTGACTGACTGCTTGACTGACTAACTGACTGGACAGGACTGACCGACTGACTGACTGACAGACTGACTGAATAAGGATGACTGACAGACTGACTGAATAAGGCTGACTGACTGACTGACTGACAGACTGACTGAATAAGGCTGACCGACTGACTGACTGCCTGACTGACTGACTGACTGAATGACTGACTGACTGACTGACCGAAACTGACTGACTGACTGACTGAGACTGGACTGGACTGACTGACTGACTGACTGACTGAGACTGACTGACTGCTTTAGTGACTAACTGACTGCACAGGACTGACCGACTGACTGACTGACTGACTGACTGACTGAATGACTGACTCAATGAGACTAAATGACTGACTGCTTGACTGACTGGCTGAAGGACTAACTGACTGACTGAGTGACTGACTGACTGGACTGACTGACTGAGACTGAATGACTGAGTGCTTGACTGATTGACTGTCAGACTGACTGACTGACTTCGCAAAAGGGAAAAATAAAAAAAAAAGAATTATAAAATTAGAAAAAAATATTTGCATTTAAGATTTCCTTTCCGGCTGGGATTTGGACCCAGGGTGACACTCATGGAAGCCCAACGCTCTCGCCAATATACTATCGGATCTCTGTTGATCGGTGTCTTAATTATAATAAAAACAAAAAATGCACCTTAGTAATTATTGATCTAAAATCTTTGAAATCTAAAGGTCGAATGATTAAACTGACTCAGAATTTTCTTCCGTACATAAATAATCCGTATTTGCAAAAGGAAGAAATTGAAAAAAAAAGAATCTTCAAATTAGAAGAGAAACATATACATGGAAGATTTTCGTTCCGGCCGGGACTCGAACCCAGTACCACATGCTTGGAACCCAACGGTCTAGCCATTAGGCTATCGGAGCTCTGTCGATGGAAGTCTTAAATATAATAAAAACAAAAAATGCACCTTGGTAATTATTGATTCAAACACTTTGAAATTTACAGGTCGAATAATTAAACTGACTCAGAATTTTTCTCCCTACATAAATAATCAATATTCGCAAAAGAGAAAAATTAAAAAAAAGAAGAAGAAATTTCAAATTAGAAACTAAAAGTATACATTGCAGATTTTCGTTCAGGCTGGGACTCGAACCCAGGGCCACTCGCTTGGAAGCCTAACACTCTAGCCATTAGTCTATGGGAGCTCTGTCGGTGGGAGTTTTAAATATAATAAAAACAAAAAATGCACCTTGGTAATTCTTTATTTAAACACTTTGAAATCTTCGTGTCGAAAAATTAAACTGACTCAGAATTTTCTTCCCTACATAAATAATCAATAATTGCAAAGGAAAGAAATTGAAAAAAAAAAGAATTTTCAAATTAGAAAAGAAATATATACATTGAAGATATTCGCTCCGGCTGGGACTCGAACCCAGGCCACTCGCTTGGAAGACCAGCGGTCTAGCCATTAGGCTATCGGAGTTCTGTCGAGCGGAGTCTTACTGCCTGACTGATACTGGATGACTGACAGACTGACTCACTGACTGACTGATACTGACTGACTGACTCACTGACCGAGACTGACTGACTAACTGCCTGACTGACTGAGACTGGACTGACTGACTGACTGACTGACTAACTGACTGACTGAGACTGACTGACTGACTGCTTGACTCTCTGACTGGCTATTTCACTGACTGACTGAATGACTAAATAACTGACTGACACTGACTGACTGACTGCTTGACTACCTGACTGACTGCTTGACTGACTAACTGACTGGACAGGACTGACCGACTGACTGACTGACAGACTGACTGAATAAGGATGACTGACAGACTGACTGAATAAGGCTGACTGACTGACTGACTGACAGACTGACTGAATAAGGCTGACCGACTGACTGACTGCCTGACTGACTGACTGACTGAATGACTGACTGACTGACTGACCGAAACTGACTGACTGACTGACTGAGACGGGACTGGACTGACTGACTGACTGAGACTGACTGACTGCTTTAGTGACTAACTGACTGCACAGGACTGACCGACTGACTGACTGACTGACTGACTGACTGAATGACTGACTGAATGAGACTAAATGACTGACTGCTTGACTGACTGGCTGAAGGACTAACTGACTGACTGAGTGACTGACTGACTGGACTGACTGACTGAGACTGAATGACTGAGTGCTTGACTGATTGACTGTCAGACTGACTGACTGACTTCGCAAAAGGGAAAAATAAAAAAAAAAAGAATTATAAAATTAGAAAAAAATATTTGCATTTAAGATTTCCTTTCCGGCTGGGATTTGGACCCAGGGCGACACTCATGGAAGCCCAACGCTCTCGCCAATATACTATCGGATCTCTGTTGATCGGTGTCTTAATTATAATAAAAACAAAAAATGCACCTTAGTAATTATTGATCTAAAATCTTTGAAATCTAAAGGTCGAATGATTAAACTGACTCAGAATTTTCTTCCGTACATAAATAATCCATATTTGCAAAAGGAAGAAATTGAAAAAAAAAAATCTTCAAATTAGAAGAGAAATATATACATGGAAGATTTTCGTTCCGGCCGGGACTCGAACCCAGTACCACGCGCTTGGAACCCAACGATCTAGCCATTAGGCTATCGGAGCTCTGTCGATGGAAGTCTTAAATATAATAAAAACAAAAAATGCACCTTGGTAATTGTTTATTTAAACACTTTGAAATCTTCGTGTCGAAAAATTAAACTGACTCAGAATTTTCTTCCCTACATAAATAATCAATAATTGCAAAGGAAAGAAATTGAAAAAAAAAAGAATTTTCAAATTAGAAAAGAAATATATACATTGAAGATATTCGCTCCGGCTGGGACTCGAACCCAGGCCACTCGCTTGGAAGACCAGCGGTCTAGCCATTAGGCTATCGGAGTTCTGTCGAGCGGAGTCTTACTGCCTGACTGATACTGCCTGACTGACAGACTGACTCACTGACTGACTGATACTGACTGACTGACTCACTGACTGACCGAGACTGACTGACTAACTGCCTGACTGACTGAGACTGGACTGACTGACTGACTGACTGACTGACTGACTAACTGACTGACTGAGACTGACTGACTGACTGCTTGACTCTCTGACTGGCTATTTCACTGACTGACTGAATGACTAAATGACTGACTGACACTGACTGACTGACTGCTTGACTACCTGACTGACTGCTTGACTGACTAACTGACTGGACAGGACTGACCGACTGACTGACTGACAGACTGACTGAATAAGGATGACTGACAGACTGACTGAATAAGGCTGACTGACTGACTGACTGACAGACTGACTGAATAAGGCTGACCGACTGACTGACTGCCTGACTGACTGACTGACTGAATGACTGACTGACTGACTGACCGAAACTGACTGACTGACTGACTGAGACTGGACTGGACTGACTGACTGACTGACTGACTGAGACTGACTGACTGCTTTAGTGACTAACTGACTGCACAGGACTGACCGACTGACTGACTGACTGACTGACTGACTGAATGACTGACTCAATGAGACTAAATGACTGACTGCTTGACTGACTGGCTGAAGGACTAACTGACTGACTGAGTGACTGACTGACTGGACTGACTGACTGAGACTGAATGACTGAGTGCTTGACTGATTGACTGTCAGACTGACTGACTGACTTCGCAAAAGGGAAAAATAAAAAAAAAAGAATTATAAAATTAGAAAAAAATATTTGCATTTAAGATTTCCTTTCCGGCTGGGATTTGGACCCAGGGTGACACTCATGGAAGCCCAACGCTCTCGCCAATATACTATCGGATCTCTGTTGATCGGTGTCTTAATTATAATAAAAACAAAAAATGCACCTTAGTAATTATTGATCTAAAATCTTTGAAATCTAAAGGTCGAATGATTAAACTGACTCAGAATTTTCTTCCGTACATAAATAATCCGTATTTGCAAAAGGAAGAAATTGAAAAAAAAAGAATCTTCAAATTAGAAGAGAAACATATACATGGAAGATTTTCGTTCCGGCCGGGACTCGAACCCAGTACCACATGCTTGGAACCCAACGGTCTAGCCATTAGGCTATCGGAGCTCTGTCGATGGAAGTCTTAAATATAATAAAAACAAAAAATGCACCTTGGTAATTATTGATTCAAACACTTTGAAATTTACAGGTCGAATAATTAAACTGACTCAGAATTTTTCTCCCTACATAAATAATCAATATTCGCAAAAGAGAAAAATTAAAAAAAAGAAGAAGAAATTTCAAATTAGAAACTAAAAGTATACATTGCAGATTTTCGTTCAGGCTGGGACTCGAACCCAGGGCCACTCGCTTGGAAGCCTAACACTCTAGCCATTAGTCTATGGGAGCTCTGTCGGTGGGAGTTTTAAATATAATAAAAACAAAAAATGCACCTTGGTAATTCTTTATTTAAACACTTTGAAATCTTCGTGTCGAAAAATTAAACTGACTCAGAATTTTCTTCCCTACATAAATAATCAATAATTGCAAAGGAAAGAAATTGAAAAAAAAAAGAATTTTCAAATTAGAAAAGAAATATATACATTGAAGATATTCGCTCCGGCTGGGACTCGAACCCAGGCCACTCGCTTGGAAGACCAGCGGTCTAGCCATTAGGCTATCGGAGTTCTGTCGAGCGGAGTCTTACTGCCTGACTGATACTGGATGACTGACAGACTGACTCACTGACTGACTGATACTGACTGACTGACTCACTGACCGAGACTGACTGACTAACTGCCTGACTGACTGAGACTGGACTGACTGACTGACTGACTGACTAACTGACTGACTGAGACTGACTGACTGACTGCTTGACTCTCTGACTGGCTATTTCACTGACTGACTGAATGACTAAATAACTGACTGACACTGACTGACTGACTGCTTGACTACCTGACTGACTGCTTGACTGACTAACTGACTGGACAGGACTGACCGACTGACTGACTGACAGACTGACTGAATAAGGATGACTGACAGACTGACTGAATAAGGCTGACTGACTGACTGACTGACAGACTGACTGAATAAGGCTGACCGACTGACTGACTGCCTGACTGACTGACTGACTGAATGACTGACTGACTGACTGACCGAAACTGACTGACTGACTGACTGAGACGGGACTGGACTGACTGACTGACTGAGACTGACTGACTGCTTTAGTGACTAACTGACTGCACAGGACTGACCGACTGACTGACTGACTGACTGACTGACTGAATGACTGACTGAATGAGACTAAATGACTGACTGCTTGACTGACTGGCTGAAGGACTAACTGACTGACTGAGTGACTGACTGACTGGACTGACTGACTGAGACTGAATGACTGAGTGCTTGACTGATTGACTGTCAGACTGACTGACTGACTTCGCAAAAGGGAAAAATAAAAAAAAAAAGAATTATAAAATTAGAAAAAAATATTTGCATTTAAGATTTCCTTTCCGGCTGGGATTTGGACCCAGGGCGACACTCATGGAAGCCCAACGCTCTCGCCAATATACTATCGGATCTCTGTTGATCGGTGTCTTAATTATAATAAAAACAAAAAATGCACCTTAGTAATTATTGATCTAAAATCTTTGAAATCTAAAGGTCGAATGATTAAACTGACTCAGAATTTTCTTCCGTACATAAATAATCCATATTTGCAAAAGGAAGAAATTGAAAAAAAAAAATCTTCAAATTAGAAGAGAAATATATACATGGAAGATTTTCGTTCCGGCCGGGACTCGAACCCAGTACCACGCGCTTGGAACCCAACGATCTAGCCATTAGGCTATCGGAGCTCTGTCGATGGAAGTCTTAAATATAATAAAAACAAAAAATGCACCTTGGTAATTGTTTATTTAAACACTTTGAAATCTTCGTGTCGAAAAATTAAACTGACTCAGAATTTTCTTCCCTACATAAATAATCAATAATTGCAAAGGAAAGAAATTGAAAAAAAAAAGAATTTTCAAATTAGAAAAGAAATATATACATTGAAGATATTCGCTCCGGCTGGGACTCGAACCCAGGCCACTCGCTTGGAAGACCAGCGGTCTAGCCATTAGGCTATCGGAGTTCTGTCGAGCGGAGTCTTACTGCCTGACTGATACTGCCTGACTGACAGACTGACTCACTGACTGACTGATACTGACTGACTGACTCACTGACTGACCGAGACTGACTGACTAACTGCCTGACTGACTGAGACTGGACTGACTGACTGACTGACTGACTGACTGACTAACTGACTGACTGAGACTGACTGACTGACTGCTTGACTCTCTGACTGGCTATTTCACTGACTGACTGAATGACTAAATGACTGACTGACACTGACTGACTGACTGCTTGACTACCTGACTGACTGCTTGACTGACTAACTGACTGGACAGGACTGACCGACTGACTGACTGACAGACTGACTGAATAAGGATGACTGACAGACTGACTGAATAAGGCTGACTGACTGACTGACTGACAGATTGACTGAATAAGGCTGACCGACTGACTGACTGCCTGACTGACTGACTGACTGAATGACTGACTGACTGACTGACCGAGACTGACTGACTGACTGACTGAGACTGGACTGGACTGACTGACTGACTGACTGACTGAGACTGACTGACTGCTTTAGTGACTAACTGACTGCACAGGACTGACCGACTGACTGACTGACTGACTGACTGACTGAATGACTGACTGACTGAGACTAAATGACTGACTGCTTGACTGACTGGCTGAAGGACTAACTGACTGACTGAGTGACTGACTGACTGGACTGACTGACTGAGACTGAATGACTGAGTGCTTGACTGATTGACTGTCAGACTGACTGACTGACTTCGCAAAAGGGAAAAAAAAAAAAAAGAATTATAAAATTAGAAAAAAATATTTGCATTTAAGATTTCCTTTCCGGCTGGGATTTGAACCCAGGGCGACACTCATGGAAGCCCAACGTTCTCGCCAATATACTATCGGATCTCTGTTGATCGGTGTCTTAATTATAATAAAAACAAAAAATGCACCTTAGTAATTATTGATCTAAAATCTTTGAAATCTAAAGGTCGAATGATTAAACTGACTCAGAATTTTCTTCCGTACATAAATAATCCGTATTTGCAAAAGGAAGAAATTGAAAAAAAAAAGAATCTTTAAATTAGAAGAGAAATATATACATGGAAGATTTTCGTTCCGGCCGGGACTCGAACCCAGTACCACGCGCTTGGAACCCAACGGTCTAGACATTAGGCTATCGGAGCTCTGTCGATGGAAGTCTTAAATATAATAAAAACAAAAAATGCACCTTGGTAATTATTGATTCAAACACTTTGAAATTTACAGGTCGAATAATTAAACTGACTCAGAACTTTTCTCCCAACATAAATAATCAATATTCGCAAAAGAGAAAAATTAAAAAAAAAAGAAGAAGAAATTTAAAATTAGAAACTAAAAGTATACATTGAAGATTTTTGTTCAGGCTGGGACTCGAACCCAGGGCCACTCGCTTGGAAGCCTAACACTCTAGCCATTAGTCTATGGGCGCTCTGTCGGTGGGAGTTTTAAATATAATAAAAACAAAAAATGCACTTTGGTAATTGTTTATTTAACCACTTTGAAATCTTCGTGTCGAAAAATTAAACTGACTCAGAATTTTCTTCCCTACATAAATAATCAATAATTGCAAAGGAAAGAAATTGAAAAAAAAAGATTTTTCAAATTAGAAAAGAAATATATACATTGAAGATATTCGCCCCGGCTGGGACTCGAACCCAGGCCACTCGCTTGGAAGACCAGCGGTCTAGCCATTAGGCTATCGGAGTTCTGTCGAGCGAAGTCTTACTGCCTGACTGATACTGCCTGACTGACAGACTGACTCACTGACTGACTGATACTGACTGACTGACTCAGTGACTGACCGAGACTGACTGACTAACTGCCTGACTGACTGAGACTGGACTGACTGACTGACTGACTGACTGACTGACTAACTGACTGACTGAGACTGACTGACTGACTGCTTGACTCTCTGACTGGCTATTTCACTGACTGACTGAATGACTAAATGACTGACTGACACTGACTGACTGACTGCTTGACTACCTGACTGACTGCTTGACTGACTAACTGACTGGACAGGACTGACCGACTGACTGACTGGACAGGACTGACCGACTGACTGACTGACAGACTGACTGAATAAGGATGACTGACAGACTGGCTGAATAAGGCTGACTGACTGACTGACTGACAGACTGACTGAATAAGGCTGACTGACTGACTGAGACTGACTGACTGCTTTAGTGACTAACTGACTGCACAGGACTGACCGACTGACTGACTGACTGACTGCCTGACTGACTGACTGACTGAATGACTGACTGACTGAGACTAAATGACTGACTGCTTGACTGACTGGCTGAAGGACTAACTGACTGACTGAGTGACTGACTGACTGGACTGACTGACTGAGACTGAATGACTGAGTGCTTGACTGATTGACTGTCAGACTGACTGACTGACTTCGCAAAAGGGAAAAATAAAAAAAAAAGAATTATAAAATTAGAAAAAAATATTTGCATTTAAGATTTCCTTTCCCGCTGGGATTTGAACACAGGGCGACACTCATGGAAGCCCAACGCTCTCGCCAATATACTATCGGATCTCTGTTGATCGGTGTCTTAATTATAATAAAAACAAAAAATGCACCTTAGTAATTATTGATCTAAAATCTTTGAAATCTAAAGGTCGAATGATTAAACTGACTCAGAATTTTCTTCCGTACATAAATAATCCATATTTGCAAAAGAAAGAAATTGAAAAAAAAAAGAATCTTCAAATTAGAAGAGAAATATATACATGGAAGATTTTCGCTCCGGCCGGGACTCGAACCCAGTACCACGCGCTTGGAACCCAACGGTCTAGCCATTAGGCTATCGGAGCTCTGTCGATGGAAGTCTTAAATATAATAAAAACAAAAAATGCACCTTGGTAATTATTGATTCAAACACTTTGAAATTTACAGGTCGAATAATTAAACTGACTCAGAATTTTTCTCCCTACATAAATAATCAATATTCGCAAAAGAGAAAAATTAAAAAAAAAAAGAAGAAGAAATTTCAAATTAGAAACTAAAAGTATACATTGAAGATTTTCGTTCAGGCTGGGACTCGAACCCAGGGCCACTCGCTTGGAAGCCTAACACTCTAGCCATTAGTCTAAGGGAGCTCTGTCGGTGGGAGTTTTAAATATAATAAAAACAAAAAATGCACCTTGGTAATTGTTTATTTTAACACTTTGAAATCTACGTGTCGAAAAATTAAACTGACTCAGAATTTTCTTCCCTACATAAATAATCAATAATTGCAAAGGAAAGAAATTGAAAAAAAAAAGAATTTTCAAATTAGAAAAGAAATATATACATTGAAGATATTCGCTCCGGCTGGGACTCGAACCCAGGCCACTCGCTTGGAAGACCAGCGGTCTAGCCATTAGGCTATCGGAGATTTGTCGAGCGGAGTCTTACTGCCTGACTGATACTGCCTGACTGACAGACTGACTCACTGACTGACTGATACTGACTGACTGACTCACTGACTGACTAACTGCCTGACTGACTGAGACTGGACTGACTGACTGACAGACTGACTGACTGACTAACTGACTGACTGAGACTGACTGACTGACTGCTTGACTCTCTGACTGGCTATTTCACTGACTGACTGAATGACTAAATGACTGACTGACACTGACTGACTGACTGCTTGACTACCTGACTGACTGCTTGACTGACTAACTGACTGGACAGGACTGACCGACTGACTGACTGACAGACTGACTGAATAAGGGTGACTGACAGACTGACTGAATAAGGCTGACTGACTGACTGACTGACAGACTGACTGAATAAGGCTGACCGACTGACTGACTGCCTGACTGACTGACTGACTGAATGACTGACTGACTGACTGACCGAGACTGACTGACTGAGACTGGACTGGACTGACTGACTGACTGACTGACTGAGACTGACTGACTGCTTTAGTGACTAACTGACTGCACAGGACTGACCGACTGACTGAATGACTGAGTGCTTGACTGATTGACTGTCAGACTGACTGACTGACTTCGCAAAAGGGAAAAATAAAAAAAAAAGAATTATAAAATTAGAAAAAAATATTTGCATTTACGATTTCCTTTCCGGCTGGGATTTGAACCCAGGGCGACACTCATGGAAGCCCAACGTTCTCGCCAATATACTATCGGATCTCTGTTGATCGGTGTCTTAATTATAATAAAAACAAAAAATGCACCTTAGTAATTATTGATCTAAAATCTTTGAAATCTAAAGGTCGAATGATTAAACTGACTCAGAATTTTCTTCCGTACATAAATAATCCGTATTTGCAAAAGGAAGAAATTGAAAAAAAAAAGAATCTTCAAATTAGAAGAGAAACATATACATGGAAGATTTTCGTTCCGGCCGGGACTCGAACCCAGTACCACGCGCTTGGAACCCAACGGTCTAGCCATTAGGCTATCGGAGCTCTGTCGATGGAAGTCTTAAATATAATAAAAACAAAAAATGCACCTTGGTAATTATTGATTCAAACACTTCGAAATTTACAGGTCGAATAATTAAACTGACTCAGAATTTTTCTCCCTACATAAATAATCAATATTCGCAAAAGAGAAAAATTAAAAAAAAAGAAGAAGAAATTTCAAATCAGAAACTAAAAGTATACATTGAAGATTTTCGTTCAGGCTGGGACTCGAACCCAGGGCCACTCGCTTGGAAGCCCAACACTCTAGCCATTAGTCTATGGGAGCTCTGTCGGTGGGAGTTTTAAATATAATAAAAACAAAAAATGCACCTTGGTAATTCTTTATTTAAACACTTTGAAATCTTCGTGTCGAAAAATTAAACTGACTCAGAATTTTCTTCCCTACATAAATAATCAATAATTGCAAAGGAAAGAAATTGAAAAAAAAAAGAATTTTCAAATTAGAAAAGAAATATATACATTGAAGATATTCGCTCCGGCTGGGACTCGAACCCAGGCCACTCGCTTGGAAGACCAGCGGTCTAGCCATTAGGCTATCGGAGTTCTGTCGAGCGGAGTCTTACTGCCTGACTGATACTGGATGACTGACAGACTGACTCACTGACTGACTGATACTGACTGACTGACTCACTGACCGAGACTGACTGACTAACTGCCTGACTGACTGAGACTGGACTGACTGACTGACTGACTGACTAACTGACTGACTGAGACTGACTGACTGACTGCTTGACTCTCTGACTGGCTATTTCACTGACTGACTGAATGACTAAATGACTGACTGACACTGACTGACTGACTGCTTGACTACCTGACTGACTGCTTGACTGACTAACTGACTGGACAGGACTGACCGACTGACTGACTGACAGACTGACTGAATAAGGATGACTGACAGACTGACTGAATAAGGCTGACTGACTGACTGACTGACAGACTGACTGAATAAGGCTGACCGACTGACTGACTGCCTGACTGACTGACTGACTGAATGACTGACTGACTGACTGACCGAGACGACTGACTGACTGACTGAGACTGGACTGGACTGACTGACTGACTGACTGACTGAGACTGACTGACTGCTTTAGTGACTAACTGACTGCACAGGACTGACCGACTGACTGACTGAATGACTGACTGACTGAGACTAAATGACTGACTGCTTGACTGACTGGCTGAAGGACTAACTGACTGACTGAGTGACTGACTGACTGGACTGACTGACTGAGACTGAATGACTGAGTGCTTGACTGATTGACTGTCAGACTGACTGACTGACTTCGCAAAAGGGAAAAATAAAAAAAAAATAATTATAAAATTAGAAAAAAATATTTGCATTTAAGATTTCCTTTCCGGCTGGGATTTGAACCCAGGGCGACACTCATGGAAGCCCAACGTTCTCGCCAATATACTATCGGATCTCTGTTGATCGGTGTCTTAATTATAATAAAAACAAAAAATGCACCTTAGTAATTATTGATCTAAAATCTTTGAAATCTAAAGGTCGAATGATTAAACTGACTCAGAATTTTCTTCCGTACATAAATAATCCGTATTTGCAAAAGGAAGAAATTGAAAAAAAAAGAATCTTCAAATTAGAAGAGAAATATATACATGGAAGATTTTCGTTCCGGCCGGGACTCGAACCCAGTACCACGCGCTTGGAACCCAACGGTCTAGCCATTAGGCTATCGGAGCTCTGTCGATGGAAGTCTTAAATATAATAAAAACAAAAAATGCACCTTGGTAATTATTGATTCAAACACTTTGAAATTTACAGGTCGAATAATTAAACTGACTCAGAATTTTTCTCCCTACATAAATAATCAATATTCGCAAAAGAGAAAAATTAAAAAAAAAAGAAGAAGACATTTCAAATTAGAAACTAAAAGTATACATTGAAGATTTTCGTTCAGGCTGGGACTCGAACCCAGGGCCACTCGCTTGGAAGCCTAACACTCTAGCCATTAGTCTATGGGAGCTCTGTCGGTGGGAGTTTTAAATATAATAAAAACAAAAAATGCACTTTGGTAATTGTTTATTTAAACACTTTGAAATCTTCGTGTCGAAAAATTAAACTGACTCAGAATTTTCTTCCCTACATAAATAATCAATAATTGCAAAGGAAAGAAATTGAAAAAAAAAGAATTTTCAAATTAGAAAATAAATATATACATTGAAGATATTCGCTCCGGCTGGGACTCGAACCCAGGCCACTCGCTTGGAAGACCAGCGGTCTAGCCATTAGGCTATCGGAGTTCTATCGAGCGGAGTCTTACTGCCTGACTGATACAGCCTGACTGACAGACTGACTCACTGACTGACTGATACTGACTGACTGACTCACTGACTGACCGAGACTGACTGACTAACTGCCTGACTGACTGAGACTGGACTGACTGACTGACTGACTGACTGACTGACTAACTGACTGACTGAGACTGACTGACTGACTGCTTGACTCTCTGACTGGCTATTTCACTGACTGACTGAATGACTAAATGACTGACTGACACTGACTGACTGACTGCTTGACTACCTGACTGACTGCTTGACTGACTAACTGACTGGACAGGACTGACCGACTGACTGACTGGACAGGACTGACCGACTGACTGACTGACAGACTGACTGAATAAGGATGACTGACAGACTGACTGAATAAGGCTGACTGACTGACTGACTGACAGACTGACTGAATAAGGCTGACTGACTGACTGAGACTGACTGACTGCTTTAGTGACTAACTGAGACTGACTGACTGCTTTAGTGACTAACTGACTGCACAGGACTGACCGACTGACTGACTGACTGACTGCCTGACTGACTGCTTGACTGACTAACTGACTGGACAGGACTGACCGACTGACTGACTGACAGACTGACTGAATAAGGATGACTGACAGACTGACTGAATAAGGCTGACTGACTGTCTGACTGACAGACTGACTGAATAAGGCTGACCGACTGACTGACTGCCTGACTGACTGACTGACTGAATGACTGACTGACTGACTGACCGAGACTGACTGACTGACTGACTGAGACTGGACTGGACTGACTGACTGACTGACTGACTGAGACTGACTGACTGCTTTAGTGACTAACTGACTGCACAGGACTGACCGACTGACTGACTGACTGACTGCCTGACTGACTGAATGACTGAATGACTGACTGACTGAGACTAAATGACTGACTGCTTGACTGACTGGCTGAAGGACTAACTGACTGACTGAGTGACTGACTGACTGGACTGACTGACTGAGACTGAATGACTGAGTGCTTGACTGATTGACCGTCAGACTGACTGACTGACTTCGCAAAAGGGAAAAATAAAAAAAAAAGAATTATAAAATTAGAAAAAAATATTTGCATTTAAGATTTCCTTTCCGGCTGGGATTTGAACCCAGGGCGACACTCATGGAAGCCCAACGCTCTCGCCAATATACTATCGGATCTCTGTTGATCGGTGTCTTAATTATAATAAAAACAAAAAATGCACCTTAGTAATTATTGATCTAAAATCTTTGAAATCTAAAGGTCGAATGATTAAACTGACTCAGAATTTTCTTCCGTACATAAATAATCCATATTTGCAAAAGGAAGAAATTGAAAAAAAAAGAATCTTCAAATTAGAAGAGAAATATATACATGGAAGATTTTCGTTCCGGCCGGGAATCGAACCCAGTACCATGCGCTTGGATCCCAACGGTCTAGCCATTAGGCTATCTTAGCTCTGTCGATGGAAGTCTTAAATATAATAAAAACAAAAAATGCACCTTGGTAATTGTTTATTTAAACACTTTGAAATCTTCGTGTCGAAAAATTAAACTGACTCAGAATTTTCTTCCCTACATAAATAATCAATAATTGCAAAGGAACGAAGTTGAAAAAAAAAAGAATTTTCAAATTAGAAAAGAAATATATACATTGAAGATATTCGCTCCGGCTGGGACTCGAACCCAGGCCACTCGCTTGGAAGACCAGCGGTCTAGCCATTAGGCTATCGGAGTTCTGTCGAGCGGAGTCTTACTGCCTGACTGACAGACTGACTCACTGACTGACTGATACTGACTGACTGACTCACTGACTGACCGAGACTGACTGACTAACTGCCTGACTGACTGAGACTGGACTGACTGACTGACTGACTGACTAACTGACTGACTGAGACTGACTGACTGACTGCTTGACTCTCTGACTGGCTATTTCACTGACTGACTGAATGACTAAATGACTGACGGACACTGACTGACTGACTGCTTGACTACCTGACTGACTGCTTGACTGACTAACTGACTGGACAGGACTGACCGACTGACTGACTGACAGACTGACTGAATAAGGATGACTGACAGACTGACTGAATAAGGCTGACTGACTGTCTGACTGACAGACTGACTGAATAAGGCTGACCGACTGACTGACTGCCTGACTGACTGACTGACTGAATGACTGACTGACTGACTGACCGAGACTGACTGACTGTCTGACTGACTGACTGACTGAATGACTGACTGACTGACTGACCGAGACTGACTGACTGACTGACTGAGACTGGACTGGACTGACTGACTGACTGACTGAGACTGACTGACTGCTTTAGTGACTAACTGACTGCACAGGACTGACCGACTGACTGACTGACTGACTGCCCGACTGACTGACTGACTGAATGACTGACTGACTGAGACTAAATGACTGACTGCTTGACTGACTGGCTGAAGGACTAAGTGACTGACTGAGTGACTGACTGACTGGACTGACTGACTGAGACTGAATGACTGAGTGCTTGACTGATTGACTGTCAGACTGACTGACTGACTTCGCAAAAGGGAAAAATAAAAAAAAAGAATTATAAAATTAGAAAAAAAAATACTTGCATTTAAGATTTCCTTTCCGGCCGGGACTCGAACCCAGTACCACGCGCTAGGAACCCAACGGTCTAGCCATTAGGCTATCGGAGCTCTGTCGATGGAAGTCTTAAATATAATAAAAACAAAAAATGCACCTTGGTAATTATTGATTCAAACACTTTGAAATTTACAGGTCGAATAATTAAACTGACTCAGAATTTTTCTCCCTACATAAATAATCAATATTAGCAAAAGAGAAAAATTAAAAAAAAAAGAAGAAGAAATTTCAAATTAGAAACTAAAAGTATACATTGAAGATTTTCGTTCAGGCTGGGACTCGAACCCAGGGCCACTCGCTTGGAAGCCTAACACTCTAGCCATTAGTCTATGGGAGCTCTGTCGGTGGGAGTTTTAAATATAAAAAAAACAAAAAATGCACCTTGGTAATTGTTTATTTAAACACTTTGAAATCTTCGTGTCGAAAAATTAAACTGACTCAGAATTTTCTTCCCTACATAAATAATCAATAATTGCAAAGGAAAGAAATTGAAAAAAAAAGAATTTTCAAATCAGAAAAGAAATATATACATTGAAGATATTCGCTCCGGCTGGGACACGAACCCAGGCCACTCGCTTGGAAGACCAGCGGTCTAGCCATTAGGCTATCGGAGTTCTGTCGAGCGGAGTCTTACTGCCTGACTGATACTGCCTGACTGACAGACTGACTCACTGACTGACTAATACTGACTGACTGACTCACTGACTGACCGAGACTGACTGACTAACTGCCTGACTGACTGAGACTGGACTGACTGACTGACTGACTTACTGACTGACTGAGACTGACTGACTGACTGCTTGACTCTCTGACTGGCTATTTCACTGACTGACTGAATGACTAAATGACTGACTGACACTGACTGACTGACAGCTTGACTACCTGACTGACTGCTTGACTGACTAACTGACTGGACAGGACTGACCGACAGACTGACTGACAGACTGACTGAATAAGGATGACTGACAGACTGACTGAATAAGGCTGACTGACTGACTGACTGACAGACTGACTGAATAAGGCTGACCGACTGACTGACTGCCTGACTGACTGACTGACTGAATGACTGACTGACTGACCGAGACTGACTGACTGCTTTAGTGACTAACTGACTGCACAGGACTGACCGACTGACTGACTGACTGCTTTAGTGACTAACTGACTGCACAGGACTGACCGACTGACTGACTGACTGACTGCCTGACTGACTGACTGACTGAATGACTGACTGACTGAGACTAAATGACTGACTGCTTGACTGACTGGCTGAAGGACTAACTGACTGACTGAGTGACTGACTGACTGGACTGACTGACTGAGACTGAATGACTGAGTGCTTGACTGATTGACTGTCAGACTGACTGACTGACTTCGCAAAAGGGAAAAAAAAAGAATTATAAAATTAGAAAAAAATATTTGCATTTAAGATTTCCTTTCCGGCCGGGACTAGAACCCAGTACCACGCGCTAGGAACCCAACGGTCTAGCCATTAGGCTATCGGGGCTCTGTCGATGGAAGTCTTAAATATAATAAAAACAAAAAATGCACCTTGGTAATTATTGATTCAAACACTTTGAAATTTACAGGTCGAATAATTAAACTGACTCAGAATTTTTCTCCCTACATAAATAATCAATATTCGCAAAAGAGAAAAATTAAAAAAAAAAGAAGAAGAAATTTCAAATTAGAAACTAAAAGTATACATTGAAGATTTTCGTTCAGGCTGGGACTCGAACCCAGGGCCACTCGCTTGGAAGCCTAACACTCTAGCCATTAGTCTATGGGAGCTCTGTCGGTGGGAGTTTTAAATATAATAAAAACAAAAAATGCACCTTGGTAATTGTTTATTTAAACACTTTGAAATCTTCGTGTCGAAAAATTAAACTGACTCAGAATTTTCTTCCCTACATAAATAATCAATAATTGCAAAGGAAAGAAATTGAAAAAAAAAGAATTTTCAAATTAGAAAAGAAATATATACATTGAAGATATTCGCTCCGGCTGGAACTCGAACCCAGGCCACTCGCTTGGAAGACCAGCGGTCTAGCCATTAGGCTATCGGAGTTCTGTCGAGCGGAGTCTTACTGCCTGACTGATACTGCCTGACTGACAGACTGACTCACTGACTGACCGAGACTGACTGACTAACTGCCTGACTGACTGAGACTGGACTGACTGACTGACTGACTGACTGACTGACTAACTGACTGACTGAGACTGACTGACTGATTGCTTGACTCTCTGACTGGCTATTTCACTGACTGACTGAATGACTAAATGACTGACTGACACTGACTGACTGACTGCTTGACTACCTGACTGACTGCTTGACTGACTAACTGACTGGACAGGACTGACCGACTGACTGACTGACAGACTGACTGAATAAGGATGACTGACAGACTGACTGAATAAGGCTGACTGACTGACTGACTGACAGACTGACTGAATAAGGCTGACCGACTGACTGACTGCCTGACTGACTGACTGACTGACTGACTGACTGACTGACCGAGACTGACTGACTGACTGACTGACTGAGACTGGACTGGACTGACTGACTGACTGACTGAGACTGACTGACTGCTTTAGTGACTAACTGACTGCACAGGACTGACCGACTGACTGACTGACTGACTGCCCGACTGACTGACTGACTGAATGACTGACTGACTGAGACTAAATGACTGACTGCTTGACTGACTGGCTGAAGGACTAAGTGACTGACTGAGTGACTGACTGACTGGACTGACTGACTGAGACTGAATGACTGAGTGCTTGACTGATTGACTGTCAGACTGACTGACTGACTTCGCAAAAGGGAAAAATAAAAAAAAAGAATTATAAAATTAGAAAAAAAAATACTTGCATTTAAGATTTCCTTTCCGGCCGGGACTCGAACCCAGTACCACGCGCTAGGAACCCAACGGTCTAGCCATTAGGCTATCGGAGCTCTGTCGATGGAAGTCTTAAATATAATAAAAACAAAAAATGCACCTTGGTAATTATTGATTCAAACACTTTGAAATTTACAGGTCGAATAATTAAACTGACTCAGAATTTTTCTCCCTACATAAATAATCAATATTAGCAAAAGAGAAAAATTAAAAAAAAAAGAAGAAGAAATTTCAAATTAGAAACTAAAAGTATACATTGAAGATTTTCGTTCAGGCTGGGACTCGAACCCAGGGCCACTCGCTTGGAAGCCTAACACTCTAGCCATTAGTCTATGGGAGCTCTGTCGGTGGGAGTTTTAAATATAAAAAAAACAAAAAATGCACCTTGGTAATTGTTTATTTAAACACTTTGAAATCTTCGTGTCGAAAAATTAAACTGACTCAGAATTTTCTTCCCTACATAAATAATCAATAATTGCAAAGGAAAGAAATTGAAAAAAAAAGAATTTTCAAATCAGAAAAGAAATATATACATTGAAGATATTCGCTCCGGCTGGGACACGAACCCAGGCCACTCGCTTGGAAGACCAGCGGTCTAGCCATTAGGCTATCGGAGTTCTGTCGAGCGGAGTCTTACTGCCTGACTGATACTGCCTGACTGACAGACTGACTCACTGACTGACTAATACTGACTGACTGACTCACTGACTGACCGAGACTGACTGACTAACTGCCTGACTGACTGAGACTGGACTGACTGACTGACTGACTTACTGACTGACTGAGACTGACTGACTGACTGCTTGACTCTCTGACTGGCTATTTCACTGACTGACTGAATGACTAAATGACTGACTGACACTGACTGACTGACAGCTTGACTACCTGACTGACTGCTTGACTGACTAACTGACTGGACAGGACTGACCGACAGACTGACTGACAGACTGACTGAATAAGGATGACTGACAGACTGACTGAATAAGGCTGACTGACTGACTGACTGACAGACTGACTGAATAAGGCTGACCGACTGACTGACTGCCTGACTGACTGACTGACTGAATGACTGACTGACTGACCGAGACTGACTGACTGCTTTAGTGACTAACTGACTGCACAGGACTGACCGACTGACTGACTGACTGCTTTAGTGACTAACTGACTGCACAGGACTGACCGACTGACTGACTGACTGACTGCCTGACTGACTGACTGACTGAATGACTGACTGACTGAGACTAAATGACTGACTGCTTGACTGACTGGCTGAAGGACTAACTGACTGACTGAGTGACTGACTGACTGGACTGACTGACTGAGACTGAATGACTGAGTGCTTGACTGATTGACTGTCAGACTGACTGACTGACTTCGCAAAAGGGAAAAAAAAAGAATTATAAAATTAGAAAAAAATATTTGCATTTAAGATTTCCTTTCCGGCCGGGACTCGAACCCAGTACCACGCGCTAGGAACCCAACGGTCTAGCCATTAGGCTATCGGGGCTCTGTCGATGGAAGTCTTAAATATAATAAAAACAAAAAATGCACCTTGGTAATTATTGATTCAAACACTTTGAAATTTACAGGTCGAATAATTAAACTGACTCAGAATTTTTCTCCCTACATAAATAATCAATATTCGCAAAAGAGAAAAATTAAAAAAAAAAGAAGAAGAAATTTCAAATTAGAAACTAAAAGTATACATTGAAGATTTTCGTTCAGGCTGGGACTCGAACCCAGGGCCACTCGCTTGGAAGCCTAACACTCTAGCCATTAGTCTATGGGAGCTCTGTCGGTGGGAGTTTTAAATATAATAAAAACAAAAAATGCACCTTGGTAATTGTTTATTTAAACACTTTGAAATCTTCGTGTCGAAAAATTAAACTGACTCAGAATTTTCTTCCCTACATAAATAATCAATAATTGCAAAGGAAAGAAATTGAAAAAAAAAAGAATTTTCAAATTAGAAAAGAAATATATACATTGAAGATATTCGCTCCGGCTGGAACTCGAACCCAGGCCACTCGCTTGGAAGACCAGCGGTCTAGCCATTAGGCTATCGGAGTTCTGTCGAGCGGAGTCTTACTGCCTGACTGATACTGCCTGACTGACAGACTGACTCACTGACTGACCGAGACTGACTGACTAACTGCCTGACTGACTGAGACTGGACTGACTGACTGACTGACTGACTGACTGACTAACTGACTGACTGAGACTGACTGACTGATTGCTTGACTCTCTGACTGGCTATTTCACTGACTGACTGAATGACTAAATGACTGACTGACACTGACTGACTGACTGCTTGACTACCTGACTGACTGCTTGACTGACTAACTGACTGGACAGGACTGACCGACTGACTGACTGACAGACTGACTGAATAAGGATGACTGACAGACTGACTGAATAAGGCTGACTGACTGACTGACTGACAGACTGACTGAATAAGGCTGACCGACTGACTGACTGCCTGACTGACTGACTGACTGACTGACTGACTGACTGACCGAGACTGACTGACTGACTGACTGACTGAGACTGGACTGGACTGACTGACTGACTGACTGAGACTGACTGACTGCTTTAGTGACTAACTGACTGCACAGGACTGACCGACTGACTGACTGACTGACTGCCCGACTGACTGACTGACTGAATGACTGACTGACTGAGACTAAATGACTGACTGCTTGACTGACTGGCTGAAGGACTAAGTGACTGACTGAGTGACTGACTGACTGGACTGACTGACTGAGACTGAATGACTGAGTGCTTGACTGATTGACTGTCAGACTGACTGACTGACTTCGCAAAAGGGAAAAATAAAAAAAAAGAATTATAAAATTAGAAAAAAAAATACTTGCATTTAAGATTTCCTTTCCGGCCGGGACTCGAACCCAGTACCACGCGCTAGGAACCCAACGGTCTAGCCATTAGGCTATCGGAGCTCTGTCGATGGAAGTCTTAAATATAATAAAAACAAAAAATGCACCTTGGTAATTATTGATTCAAACACTTTGAAATTTACAGGTCGAATAATTAAACTGACTCAGAATTTTTCTCCCTACATAAATAATCAATATTAGCAAAAGAGAAAAATTAAAAAAAAAGAAGAAGAAATTTCAAATTAGAAACTAAAAGTATACATTGAAGATTTTCGTTCAGGCTGGGACTCGAACCCAGGGCCACTCGCTTGGAAGCCTAACACTCTAGCCATTAGTCTATGGGAGCTCTGTCGGTGGGAGTTTTAAATATAAAAAAAACAAAAAATGCACCTTGGTAATTGTTTATTTAAACACTTTGAAATCTTCGTGTCGAAAAATTAAACTGACTCAGAATTTTCTTCCCTACATAAATAATCAATAATTGCAAAGGAAAGAAATTGAAAAAAAAAGAATTTTCAAATCAGAAAAGAAATATATACATTGAAGATATTCGCTCCGGCTGGGACACGAACCCAGGCCACTCGCTTGGAAGACCAGCGGTCTAGCCATTAGGCTATCGGAGTTCTGTCGAGCGGAGTCTTACTGCCTGACTGATACTGCCTGACTGACAGACTGACTCACTGACTGACTAATACTGACTGACTGACTCACTGACTGACCGAGACTGACTGACTAACTGCCTGACTGACTGAGACTGGACTGACTGACTGACTGACTTACTGACTGACTGAGACTGACTGACTGACTGCTTGACTCTCTGACTGGCTATTTCACTGACTGACTGAATGACTAAATGACTGACTGACACTGACTGACTGACAGCTTGACTACCTGACTGACTGCTTGACTGACTAACTGACTGGACAGGACTGACCGACAGACTGACTGACAGACTGACTGAATAAGGATGACTGACAGACTGACTGAATAAGGCTGACTGACTGACTGACTGACAGACTGACTGAATAAGGCTGACCGACTGACTGACTGCCTGACTGACTGACTGACTGAATGACTGACTGACTGACCGAGACTGACTGACTGCTTTAGTGACTAACTGACTGCACAGGACTGACCGACTGACTGACTGACTGCTTTAGTGACTAACTGACTGCACAGGACTGACCGACTGACTGACTGACTGACTGCCTGACTGACTGACTGACTGAATGACTGACTGACTGAGACTAAATGACTGACTGCTTGACTGACTGGCTGAAGGACTAACTGACTGACTGAGTGACTGACTGACTGGACTGACTGACTGAGACTGAATGACTGAGTGCTTGACTGATTGACTGTCAGACTGACTGACTGACTTCGCAAAAGGGAAAAAAAAAGAATTATAAAATTAGAAAAAAATATTTGCATTTAAGATTTCCTTTCCGGCCGGGACTCGAACCCAGTACCACGCGCTAGGAACCCAACGGTCTAGCCATTAGGCTATCGGGGCTCTGTCGATGGAAGTCTTAAATATAATAAAAACAAAAAATGCACCTTGGTAATTATTGATTCAAACACTTTGAAATTTACAGGTCGAATAATTAAACTGACTCAGAATTTTTCTCCCTACATAAATAATCAATATTCGCAAAAGAGAAAAATTAAAAAAAAAAGAAGAAGAAATTTCAAATTAGAAACTAAAAGTATACATTGAAGATTTTCGTTCAGGCTGGGACTCGAACCCAGGGCCACTCGCTTGGAAGCCTAACACTCTAGCCATTAGTCTATGGGAGCTCTGTCGGTGGGAGTTTTAAATATAATAAAAACAAAATATGCACCTTGGTAATTGTTTATTTAAACACTTTGAAATCTTCGTGTCGAAAAATTAAACTGACTCAGAATTTTCTTCCCTACATAAATAATCAATAATTGCAAAGGAAAGAAATTGAAAAAAAAAAGAATTTTCAAATTAGAAAAGAAATATATACATTGAAGATATTCGCTCCGGCTGGAACTCGAACCCAGGCCACTCGCTTGGAAGACCAGCGGTCTAGCCATTAGGCTATCGGAGTTCTGTCGAGCGGAGTCTTACTGCCTGACTGATACTGCCTGACTGACAGACTGACTCACTGACTGACCGAGACTGACTGACTAACTGCCTGACTGACTGAGACTGGACTGACTGACTGACTGACTGACTGACTGACTAACTGACTGACTGAGACTGACTGACTGATTGCTTGACTCTCTGACTGGCTATTTCACTGACTGACTGAATGACTAAATGACTGACTGACACTGACTGACTGACTGCTTGACTACCTGACTGACTGCTTGACTGACTAACTGACTGGACAGGACTGACCGACTGACTGACTGACAGACTGACTGAATAAGGATGACTGACAGACTGACTGAATAAGGCTGACTGACTGACTGACTGACAGACTGACTGAATAAGGCTGACCGACTGACTGACTGCCTGACTGACTGACTGACTGACTGACTGACTGACTGACCGAGACTGACTGACTGACTGACTGACTGAGACTGGACTGGACTGACTGACTGACTGACTGAGACTGACTGACTGCTTTAGTGACTAACTGACTGCACAGGACTGACCGACTGACTGACTGACTGACTGCCCGACTGACTGACTGACTGAATGACTGACTGACTGAGACTAAATGACTGACTGCTTGACTGACTGGCTGAAGGACTAAGTGACTGACTGAGTGACTGACTGACTGGACTGACTGACTGAGACTGAATGACTGAGTGCTTGACTGATTGACTGTCAGACTGACTGACTGACTTCGCAAAAGGGAAAAATAAAAAAAAAGAATTATAAAATTAGAAAAAAAAATACTTGCATTTAAGATTTCCTTTCCGGCCGGGACTCGAACCCAGTACCACGCGCTAGGAACCCAACGGTCTAGCCATTAGGCTATCGGAGCTCTGTCGATGGAAGTCTTAAATATAATAAAAACAAAAAATGCACCTTGGTAATTATTGATTCAAACACTTTGAAATTTACAGGTCGAATAATTAAACTGACTCAGAATTTTTCTCCCTACATAAATAATCAATATTAGCAAAAGAGAAAAATTAAAAAAAAAAGAAGAAGAAATTTCAAATTAGAAACTAAAAGTATACATTGAAGATTTTCGTTCAGGCTGGGACTCGAACCCAGGGCCACTCGCTTGGAAGCCTAACACTCTAGCCATTAGTCTATGGGAGCTCTGTCGGTGGGAGTTTTAAATATAAAAAAAACAAAAAATGCACCTTGGTAATTGTTTATTTAAACACTTTGAAATCTTCGTGTCGAAAAATTAAACTGACTCAGAATTTTCTTCCCTACATAAATAATCAATAATTGCAAAGGAAAGAAATTGAAAAAAAAAGAATTTTCAAATCAGAAAAGAAATATATACATTGAAGATATTCGCTCCGGCTGGGACACGAACCCAGGCCACTCGCTTGGAAGACCAGCGGTCTAGCCATTAGGCTATCGGAGTTCTGTCGAGCGGAGTCTTACTGCCTGACTGATACTGCCTGACTGACAGACTGACTCACTGACTGACTAATACTGACTGACTGACTCACTGACTGACCGAGACTGACTGACTAACTGCCTGACTGACTGAGACTGGACTGACTGACTGACTGACTTACTGACTGACTGAGACTGACTGACTGACTGCTTGACTCTCTGACTGGCTATTTCACTGACTGACTGAATGACTAAATGACTGACTGACACTGACTGACTGACAGCTTGACTACCTGACTGACTGCTTGACTGACTAACTGACTGGACAGGACTGACCGACAGACTGACTGACAGACTGACTGAATAAGGATGACTGACAGACTGACTGAATAAGGCTGACTGACTGACTGACTGACAGACTGACTGAATAAGGCTGACCGACTGACTGACTGCCTGACTGACTGACTGACTGAATGACTGACTGACTGACCGAGACTGACTGACTGCTTTAGTGACTAACTGACTGCACAGGACTGACCGACTGACTGACTGACTGCTTTAGTGACTAACTGACTGCACAGGACTGACCGACTGACTGACTGACTGACTGCCTGACTGACTGACTGACTGAATGACTGACTGACTGAGACTAAATGACTGACTGCTTGACTGACTGGCTGAAGGACTAACTGACTGACTGAGTGACTGACTGACTGGACTGACTGACTGAGACTGAATGACTGAGTGCTTGACTGATTGACTGTCAGACTGACTGACTGACTTCGCAAAAGGGAAAAAAAAAGAATTATAAAATTAGAAAAAAATATTTGCATTTAAGATTTCCTTTCCGGCCGGGACTCGAACCCAGTACCACGCGCTAGGAACCCAACGGTCTAGCCATTAGGCTATCGGGGCTCTGTCGATGGAAGTCTTATATATAATAAAAACAAAAAATGCACCTTGGTAATTATTGATTCAAACACTTTGAAATTTACAGGTCGAATAATTAAACTGACTCAGAATTTTTCTCCCTACATAAATAATCAATATTCGCAAAAGAGAAAAATTAAAAAAAAAAGAAGAAGAAATTTCAAATTAGAAACTAAAAGTATACATTGAAGATTTTCGTTCAGGCTGGGACTCGAACCCAGGGCCACTCGCTTGGAAGCCTAACACTCTAGCCATTAGTCTATGGGAGCTCTGTCGGTGGGAGTTTTAAATATAATAAAAACAAAATATGCACCTTGGTAATTGTTTATTTAAACACTTTGAAATCTTCGTGTCGAAAAATTAAACTGACTCAGAATTTTCTTCCCTACATAAATAATCAATAATTGCAAAGGAAAGAAATTGAAAAAAAAAAGAATTTTCAAATTAGAAAAGAAATATATACATTGAAGATATTCGCTCCGGCTGGAACTCGAACCCAGGCCACTCGCTTGGAAGACCAGCGGTCTAGCCATTAGGCTATCGGAGTTCTGTCGAGCGGAGTCTTACTGCCTGACTGATACTGCCTGACTGACAGACTGACTCACTGACTGACCGAGACTGACTGACTAACTGCCTGACTGACTGAGACTGGACTGACTGACTGACTGACTGACTGACTGACTAACTGACTGACTGAGACTGACTGACTGATTGCTTGACTCTCTGACTGGCTATTTCACTGACTGACTGAATGACTAAATGACTGACTGACACTGACTGACTGACTGCTTGACTACCTGACTGACTGCTTGACTGACTAACTGACTGGACAGGACTGACCGACTGACTGACTGACAGACTGACTGAATAAGGATGACTGACAGACTGACTGAATAAGGCTGACTGACTGACTGACTGACAGACTGACTGAATAAGGCTGACCGACTGACTGACTGCCTGACTGACTGACTGACTGACTGACTGACTGACTGACCGAGACTGACTGACTGACTGACTGAGACTGGACTGGACTGACTGACTGACTGATTGACTGAGACTGACTGAGACTGACTGACTGCTTTAGTGACTAACTGACTGCACAGGACTGACCGACTGACTGACTGACTGACTGCCTGACTGACTGACTGACTGAATGACTGACTGAGTGAGACTAAATGACTGACTGCTTGACTGACTGGCTGAAGGACTAACTGACTGACTGAGTGACTGACTGACTGGCCTGACTGACTGAGACTGAATGACTGAGTGCTTGACTGATTGACTGTCAGACTGACTGACTGACTTCGCAAAAGGGAAAAATAAAAAAAAAGAATTATAAAATTAGAAAAAAATATTTGCATTTAAGATTTCCTTTCCGGCCGGGACTCGACCCAGTACCACGCGCTAGGAACCCAACGGTCTAGCCATTAGGCTATCGGAGCTCTGTCGATGGAAGTCTTAAATATAATAAAAACAAAAAATGCACCTTGGTAATTATTGATTCAAACACTTTGAAATTTACAGGTCGAATAATTAAACTGACTCAGAATTTTTCTCCCTACATAAATAATCAATATTCGCAAAAGAGAAAAATTTAAAAAAAAAAGAAGAAGAAATTTCAAATTAGAAACTAAAAGCATACATTGAAGATTTTCGTTCAGGCTGGGACTCGAACCCAGGGCCACTCGCTTGGAAGCCTAACACTCTAGCCATTAGTCTATGGGAGCTCTGTCGGTGTGAGTTTTAAATATAATAAAAACAAAATATGCACCTTGGTAATTGTTTATTTAAACACTTTGAAATCTTCGTGTCGAAAAATTAAACTGACTCAGAATTTTCTTCCCTACATAAATAATCAATAATTGCAAAGGAAAGAAATTGAAAAAAAAAAGAATTTTCAAATTAGAAAAGAAGTATATACATTGAAGATATTCGCTCCGGCTGGGACTCGAACCCAGGCCACTCGCTTGGAAGACCAGCGGTCTAGCCATTAGGCTATCTGAGTTCTGTCGAGCGGAGTCTTACTGCCTGACTGATACTGCCTGACTGACAGACTGACTCACTGACTGACTGATACTGACTGACTGACTCACTGACTGACCGAGACTGACTGACTAACTGCCTGACTGACTGAGACTGGACTGACTGACTGACTGACTGACTGACTGAGACTGGACTGACTGACTGACTGACTGACTGACTGACTAACTGACTGACTGAGACTGACTGACTGATTGCTTGACTCTGACTGGCTATTTCACTGACTGACTGAATGACTAAATGACTGACTGACACTGACTGACTGACTGCTTGACTACCTGACTGACTGCTTGACTGACTAACTGACTGGACAGGACTGACCGACTGACTGACTGACAGACTGACTGAATAAGGATGACTGACAGACTGACTGAATAAGGCTGACTGAATAAGGCTGACCGACTGACTGACTGAGTGACTGACTGACTGACTGAATGACGGACTGACTGACTGACCGAGACTGACTGACTGAGTGACTGAGACTGGACTGGACTGACTGACTGACTGGCTGAGACTGACTGACTGCTTTTGTGACTAACTGACTGCACAGGACTGACCGACTGACTGACTGACTGACTGCCTGACTGACTGACTGACTGAATGACTGACTGACTGAATGACTGACTGACTGAGACTAAATGACTGACTGCTTGACTGACTGGCTGAAGGACTAACTGACTGACTGAGTGACTGACTGACTGGACTGACTGACTGAGACTGAATGACTGAGTGCTTGACTGATTGACTGTCAGACTGACTGACTGACTTCGCAAAAGGGAAAAATAAAAAAAAAAGAATTATTAAATTAGAAAAAAATATTTGCATTTAAGATTTCCTTTCCGGCCGGGACTCGAACCCAGTACCACGCGCTAGGAACCCAACGGTCTAGCCATTAGGCTATCGGTGCTCTGTCGATGGAAGTCTTAAATATAATAAAAACAAAAAATGCACCTTGGTAATTATTGATTCAAACACTTTGAAATTTACAGGTCGAATAATTAAACTGACTCAGAATTTTTCTCCCTACATAAATAATCAATATTCGCAAAAGAGAAAAAATAAAAAAAAAGAAGAAGAAATTTCAAATTAGAAACTAAAAGTATACATTGAAGATTTTCGTTCAGGCTGGGACTCGAACCCAGGGCCACTCGCTTGGAAGCCTAACACTCTAGCCATTAGTCTATGGGAGCTCTGTCGGTGGGATTTTTAAATATAATAAAAACAAAAAATGCACCTTGGTAATTGTTTATTTAAACACTTTGAAATCTTCGTGTCGAAAAATTAAACTGACTCAGAATTTTCTTCCCTACATAAATAATCAATAATTGCAAAGGAAAGAAATTGAAAAAAAAAAGAATTTTCAAATTAGAAAAGAAATATATACATTGAAGATATTCGCTCCGGCTGGGACTCGAACCCAGGCCACTCGCTTGGAAGACCAGCGGTCTAGCCATTAGGCTATCGGAGTTCTGTCGAGCGGAGTCTTACTGCCTGACTGATACTGCCTGACTGACAGACTGACTCACTGACTGACTGATACTGACTGACTGACTCACTGACTGACCGAGACTGACTGACTAACTGCCTGACTGACTGAGACTGGACTGACTGACTGACTGACTGACTGACTGACTAACTGACTGACTGAGACTGACTGACTGACTGCTTGACTCTCTGACTGGCTATTTCACTGACTGACTGAATGACTAAATGACTGACTGACACTGACTGACTGACTGCTTGACTACCTGACTGACTGCTTGACTGACTAACTGACTGGACAGGACTGACCGACTGACTGACTGACAGACTGACTGAATAAGGATGACTGACAGACTGACTGAATAAGGCTGACTGACTGACTGACAGACAGACTGACTGAATAAGGCTGACCGACTGACTGACTGCCTGACTGACTGACTGAATGACTGACTGACTGACTGACCGAGACTGACTGACTGACTGACTGAGACTGGACTGGACTGACTGACTGACTGACTGACTGAGACTGACTGACTGCTTTAGTGACTAACTGACTGCACAGGACTGACCGACTGACTGACTGACTGACTGCCTGACTGACTGACTGACTGACTGACTGAGACTAAATGACTGACTGCTTGACTGACTGGCTGAAGGACTAACTGACTGACTGAGTGACTGACTGACTGGACTGACTGACTGAGACTGAATGACTGAGTGCTTGACTGATTGACTGTCAGACTGACTGACTGACTTCGCAAAAGGGAAAAATAAAAAAAAAGAATTATAAAATTAGAAAAAAATATTTGCATTTAAGATTTCCTTTCCGGCCGGGACTCGAACCCAGTACCACGCGCTAGGAACCCAACGGTCTAGCCATTAGGCTATCGGTGCTCTGTCGATGGAAGTCTTAAATATAATAAAAACAAAAAATGCACCTTGGTAATTATTGATTCAAACACTTTGAAATTTACAGGTCGAATAATTAAACTGACTCAGAATTTTTCTCCCTACATAAATAATCAATATTCGCAAAAGAGAAAAATTAAAAAAAAAAGAAGAAGAAATTTCAAATTAGAAACTAAAAGTATACATTGAAGATTTTCGTTCAGGCTGGGACTCGAACCCAGGGCCACTCGCTTGGAAGCCTAACACTCTAGCCATTAGTCTATGGGAGCTCTGTCGGTGGGAGTTTTAAATATAATAAAAACAAAAAATGCACCTTGGTAATTGTTTATTTAAACACTTTGAAATCTTCGTGTCGAAAAATTAAACTGACTCAGAATTTTCTTCCCTACATAAATAATCAATAATTGCAAAGGAAAGAAATTGAAAAAAAAAAAAAAAAATTCAAATTAGAAAAGAAATATATACATTGAAGATATTCGCTCCGGCTGGGACTCGAACCCAGGCCACTCGCTTGGAAGACCAGCGGTCTAGCCATTAGGCTATCGGAGTTCTGTCGAGCGGAGTCTTACTGCCTGACTGATACTGCCTGACTGACAGACTGACTCACTGACTGACTGATACTGACTGACTGACTCACTGACTGACCGAGACTGACTGACTAACTGCCTGACTGACTGAGACTGGACTGACTGACTGACTGACTGACTGACTGACTAACTGACTGACTGAGACTGACTGACTGATTGCTTGACTCTCTGACTGGCTATTTCACTGACTGACTGAATGACTAAATGACTGACTGACACTGACTGACTGACTGCTTGACTACCTGACTGACTGCTTGACTGACTAACTGACTGGACAGGACTGACCGACTGACTGACTGACAGACTGACTGAATAAGGATGACTGACGGACTGACTGAATAAGGCTGACTGACTGACTGACTGACAGACTGACTGAATAAGGCTGACCGACTGACTGACTGCCTGACTGACTGACTGACTGACTGACTGACTGACCGAGACTGACTGACTGACTGACTGAGACTGGACTGGACTGACTGACTGACTGACTGACTGACTGCTTTAGTGACTAACTGACTGCACAGGACTGACCGACTGACTGACTGACTGACTGCCTGACTGACTGACTGAATGACTGACTGACTGAGACTAAATGACTGACTGCTTGACTGACTGGCTGAAGGACTAACTGACTGACTGAGTGACTGACTGACTGGACTGACTGACTGAGACTGAATGACTGAGTGCTTGACTGATTGACTGTCAGACTGACTGACTGACTTCGCAAAAGGGAAAAATAAAAAAAAAGAATTAGAAAATTAGAAAAAAATATTTGCACTTAAGATTTCCTTTCCGGCCGGGACTCGAACCCAGTACCACGCGCTAGGAACCCAACGGTCTAGCCATTAGGCTATCGGTGCTCTGTCGATGGAAGTCTTAAATATAATAAAAACAAAAAATGCACCTTGGTAATTATTGATTCAAACACTTTGAAATTTACAGGTCGAATAATTAAACTGACTCAGAATTTTTCTCCCTACATAAATAATCAATATTCGCAAAAGAGAAAAATTAAAAAAAAAGAAGAAGAAATTTCAAATTAGAAACTAAAAGTATACATTGAAGATTTTCGTTCAGGCTGGGACTCGAACCCAGGGCCACTCGCTTGGAAGCCTAACACTCTAGCCATTAGTCTATGGGAGCTCTGTCGGTGGGAGTTTTAAATATAATAAAAACAAAAAATGCACCTTGGTAATTGTTTATTTAAACACTTTGAAATCTTCGTGTCGAAAAATTAAACTGACTCAGAATTTTCTTCCCTACATAAATAATCAATAATTGCAAAGGAAAGAAATTGAAAAAAAAAAGAATTTTCAAATTAGAAAAGAAATATATACATTGAAGATATTCGCTCCGGCTGGGACTCGAACCCAGGCCACTCGCTTGGAAGACCAGCGGTCTAGCCATTAGGCTATCGGAGTTCTGTCGAGCGGAGTCTTACTGCCTGACTGATACTGCCTGACTGACAGACTGACTCACTGACTGACTGATACTGACTGACTGACTCACTGACTGACCGAGACTGACTGACTAACTGCCTGACTGACAGAGACTGGACTGACTGACTGACTGACTGACTGACTAACTGACTGACTGAGACTGACTGACTGACTGCTTGACTCTCTGACTGGCTATTTCACTGACTGACTGAATGACTAAATGACTCACTGACACTGACTGACTGACTGCTTGACTACCTCACTGACTGCTTCACTGACTAACTGACTGGACAGGACTGACCGACTGACTGACTGGACAGGACTGACCGACTGACTGACTGACAGACTGACTGAATAAGGATGACTGACAGACTGACTGAATAAGGCTGACCGACTGACTGACTGCCTGACTGACTGACTGACTGAATGACTGACTGACTGACTGACCGAGACTGACTGACTGACTGACTGAGACTGGACTGGACTGACTGACTGACTGACTGACTGACTGAGACTGACTGACTGCTTTAGTGACTAACTGACTGCACAGGACTGACCGACTGACTGACTGACTGACTGCCTGACTGACTGACTGAGACTAAATGACTGACTGCTTGACTGACTGGCTGAAGGACTAACTGACTGACAGAGTGACTGACTGACTGGACTGACTGACTGAGACTGAATGACTGAGTGCTTGACTGATTGACTGTTAGACTGACTGACTGACTTCGCAAAAGGGAAAAATAAAAAAAAAGAATTATAAAATTAGAAAAAGATATTTGCATTTAAGATTTCCTTTCCGGCCGGGACTCGAACCCAGTACCACGCGCTAGGAACCCAACGGTCTAGCCATTAGGCTATCGGAGCTCTGTCGATTTAAGTCTTAAATATAATAAAAACAAAAAATGCACCTTGATAATTATTGATTCAAACACTTTGAAATTTACAGGTCGAATAATTAAACTGACTCAGAATTTTTCTCCCTACATAAATAATCAATATTCGCAAAAGAGAAAAATTAAAAAAAAGAAGAAGAAATTTCAAATTAGAAACTAAAAGTATACATTGAAGATTTTCGTTCAGGCTGGGATTCGAACCCAGGGCCACTCGCTTGGAAGCCTAACACTCTAGCCATTAGTCTATGGGAGCTCTGTCGGTGGGAGTTTTAAATATAATAAAAACGAAAAATGCACCTTGGTAATTGTTTATTTAAACACTTTGAAATCTTCGTGTCGAAAAATTAAACTGACTCAGAATTTTCTTCCCTACATAAATAATCAATAATTGCAAAGGAAAGAAATTGAAAAAAAAAGAATTTTCAAATTAGAAGAGAAATATATACATTGAAGATATTCGCTCCGGCTGGGACTCGAACCCAGGCCACTCGCTTGGAAGACCAGCGGTCTAGCCATTAGGCTATCGGAGTTCTGTCGAGCGGAGTCTTACTGCCTGACTGATACTGCCTGACTGACAGACTGACTCACTGACTGACTGATACTGACTGACTGACTCACTGACTGACCGAGACTGACTGACTAACTGCCTGACTGACTGAGACTGGACTGACTGACTGACTGACTGACTGACTGATTAACTGACTGACTGAGACTGACTGACTGACTGCTTGACTCTCTGACTGGCTATTTCACTGACTGACTGAATGACTAAATGACTGACTGACACTGACTGACTGACTGCTTGACTACCTGACTGACTGCTTGACTGACTAACTGACTGGACAGGACTGACCGACTGACTGACTGACAGACTGACTGAATAAGGATGACTGACAGACTGACTGAATAAGGCTGACTGACTGACTGACTGACAGACTGACTGAATAAGGCTGACCGACTGACTGACTGCCTGACTGACTGACTGACTGAATGACTGACTGACTGACTGACCGAGACTGACTGACTGACTGACTGAGACTGGACTGGACTGACTGACTGACTGACTGACTGAGACTGACTGACTGCTTTAGTGACTAACTGACTGCACAGGACTGACCGACTGACTGACTGACCGACTGCCTGACTGACTGACTGACTGAATGACTGACTGAGTGAGAATAAATGACTGACTGCTTGACTGACTGGCTGAAGGACTAACTGACTGACTGAGTGACTGACTGACTGGCCTGACTGACTGAGACTGAATGACTGAGTGCTTGACTGATTGACTGTCAGACTGACTGACTGACTTCGCAAAAGGGAAAAATAAAAAAAAAGAATTATAAAATTAGAAAAAAATATTTGCATTTAAGATTTCCTTTCCGGCCGGGACTCGACCCAGTACCACGCGCTAGGAACCCAACGGTCTAGCCATTAGGCTATCGGAGCTCTGTCGATGGAAGTCTTAAATATAATAAAAACAAAAAATGCACCTTGGTAATTATTGATTCAAACACTTTGAAATTTACAGGTCGAATAATTAAACTGACTCAGAATTTTTCTCCCTACATAAATAATCAATATTCGCAAAAGAGAAAAATTAAAAAAAAAAAGAAGAAGAAATTTCAAATTAGAAACTAAAAGCATACATTGAAGATTTTCGTTCAGGCTGGGACTCGAACCCAGGGCCACTCGCTTGGAAGCCTAACACTCTAGCCAGTAGTCTATGGGAGCTCTGTCGGTGTGAGTTTTAAATATAATAAAAACAAAATATGCAATTTGGTAATTGTTTATTTAAACACTTTGAAATCTTCGTGTCGAAAAATTAAACTGACTCAGAATTTTCTTCCCTACATAAATAATCAATAATTGCAAAGGAAAGAAATTGAAAAAAAAAAGAATTTTCAAATTAGAAAAGAAGTATATACATTGAAGATATTCGCTCCGGCTGGGACTCGAACCCAGGCCACTCGCTTGGAAGACCAGCGGTCTAGCCATTAGGCTATCGGAGTTCTGTCGAGCGGAGTCTTACTGCCTGACTGATACTGCCTGACTGACAGACTGACTCACTGACTGACTGATACTGACTGACTGACTCACTGACTGACCGAGACTGACTGACTAACTGCCTGACTGACTGAGACTGGACTGACTGACTGACTGACTGACTGACTGAGACTGGACTGACTGACTGACTGACTGACTGACTGACTAACTGACTGACTGAGACTGACTGACTGATTGCTTGACTCTGACTGGCTATTTCACTGACTGACTGAATGACTAAATGACTGACTGACACTGACTGACTGACTGCTTGACTACCTGACTGACTGCTTGACTGACTAACTGACTGGACAGGACTGACCGACTGACTGACTGACTGAATGACGGACTGACTGACTGACCGAGACTGACTGACTGAGTGACTGAGACTGGACTGGACTGACTGACTGACTGACTGACTGAGACTGACTGACTGCTTTTGTGACTAACTGACTGCACAGGACTGACCGACTGACTGACTGACTGACTGCCTGACTGACTGACTGACTGAATGACTGACTGACTGAATGACTGACTGACTGAGACTAAATGACTGACTGCTTGACTGACTGGCTGAAGGACTAACTGACTGACTGAGTGACTGACTGACTGGACTGACTGACTGAGACTGAATGACTGAGTGCTTGACTGATTGACTGTCAGACTGACTGACTGACTTCGCAAAAGGGAAAAATAAAAAAAAAAGAATTATTAAATTAGAAAAAAATATTTGCATTTAAGATTTCCTTTCCGGCCGGGACTCGAACCCAGTACCACGCGCTAGGAACCCAACGGTCTAGCAATTAGGCTATCGGTGCTCTGTCGATGGAAGTCTTAAATATAATAAAAACAAAAAATGCACCTTGGTAATTATTGATTCAAACACTTTGAAATTTACAGGTCGAATAATTAAACTGACTCAGAATTTTTCTCCCTACATAAATAATCAATATTCGCAAAAGAGAAAAAATAAAAAAAAAGAAGAAGAAATTTCAAATTAGAAACTAAAATTATACATTGAAGATTTTCGTTCAGGCTGGGACTCGAACCCAGGGCCACTCGCTTGGAAGCCTAACACTCTAGCCATTAGTCTATGGGAGCTCTGTCGGTGGGATTTTTAAATATAATAAAAACAAAAAATGCACCTTGGTAATTGTTTATTTAAACACTTTGAAATCTTAGTGTCGAAAAATTAAACTGACTCAGAATTTTCTTCCCTACATAAATAATCAATAATTGCAAAGGAAAGAAATTGAAAAAAAAAAGAATTTTCAAATTAGAAAAGAAATATATACATTGAAGATATTCGCTCCGGCTGGGACTCGAACCCAGGCCACTCGCTTGGAAGACCAGCGGTCTAGCCATTAGGCTATCGGAGTTCTGTCGAGCGGAGTCTTACTGCCTGACTGATACTGCCTGACTGACAGACTGACTCACTGACTGACTGATACTGACTGACTGACTCACTGACTGACCGAGACTGACTGACTAACTGCCTGACTGACTGAGACTGGACTGACTGACTGACTGACTGACTGACTGACTAACTGACTGCTTGACTCTCTGACTGGCTATTTCACTGACTGACTGAATGACTAAATGACTGACTGACACTGACTGACTGACTGCTTGACTACCTGACTGAGTGCTTGACTGACTAACTTACTGGACAGGACTGACCGACTGACTGACTGACAGACTGACTGAATAAGGATGGCTGACAGACTGACTGAATAAGGCTGACTGACTGACTGACAGACAGACTGACTGAATAAGGCTGACCGACTGACTGACTGCCTGACTGACTGACTGACTGAATGACTGACTGACTGACTGACCGAGACTGACTGACTGACTGACTGAGACTGGACTGGACTGACTGACTGACTGAGACTGACTGACTGCTTTAGTGACTAACTGACTGCACAGGACTGACCGACTGACTGACTGACTGACTGCCTGACTGACTGACTGACTGAATGACTGACTGACTGAGACTAAATGACTGACTGCTTGACTGACTGGCTGAAGGACTAACTGACTGACTGAGTGACTGACTGACTGGACTGACTGACTGAGACTGAATGACTGAGTGCTTGACTGATTGACTGTCAGACTGACTGACTGACTTCGCAAAAGGGAAAAATAAAAAAAAAAGAATTATAAAATTAGAAAAAAATATTTGCATTTAAGATTTCCTTTCCGGCCGGGACTCGAACCCACTACCACGCGCTAGGAACCCAACGGTCTAGCCATTAGGCTATCGGAGCTCTGTCGATGGAAGTCTTGAATATAATAAAAACAAAAAATGCACCTTGGTAATTATTGATTCAAACACTTTGAAATTTACAGGTCGAATAATTAAACTGACTCAGAATTTTTCTCCCTACATAAATAATCAATATTCGCAAAAGAGAAAAATTAAAAAAAAAGAAGAAGAAATTTCAAATTAGAAACTAAAAGTATACATTGAAGATTTTCGTTCAGGCTGGGACTCGAACCCAGGGCCACTCGCTTGGAAGCCTAACACTCTAGCCATTAGTCTATGGGAGCTCTGTCGGTAGGAGTTTTAAATATAATAAAAACAAAAAATGCACCTTGGTAATTGTTTATTTAAACACTTTGAAATCTTCGTGTCGAAAAATTAAACTGACTCAGAATTTTCTTCCCTACATAAATAATCAATAATTGCAAAGGAAAGAAATTGAAAAAAAAAAGAATTTTCAAATTAGAAAAGAAATATATACATTGAAGATATTCGCTCCGGCTGGGACTCGAACCCAGGCCACTCGCTTGGAAGACCAGCGGTCTAGCCATTAGGCTATCGGAGTTCTGTCGAGCGGAGTCTTACTGCCTGACTGATACTGCCTGACTGACAGACTGACTCACTGACTGACTGATACTGACTGACTGACTCACTGACTGACCGAGACTGACTGACTAACTGCCTGACTGACTGAGACTGGACTGACTGACTGACTGACTGACCGACTGATTAACTGACTGACTGAGACTGACTGACTGACTGCTTGACTCTCTGACTGGCTATTTCACTGACTGACTGAATGACTAAATGACTGACTGACACTGACTGACTGACTGCTTGACTACCTGACTGACTGCTTGACTGACTAACTGACTGGACAGGACTGACCGACTGACTGACTGACAGACTGACTGAATAAGGATGACTGACAGACTGACTGAATAAGGCTGACTGACTGACTGACTGACAGACTGACTGAATAAGGCTGACCGACTGACTGACTGCCTGACTGACTGACTGACTGAATGACTGACTGACTGACTGACCGAGACTGACTGACTGACTGACTGAGACTGGACTGGACTGACTGACTGACTGACTGACTGAGACTGACTGACTGCTTTAGTGACTAACTGACTGCACAGGACTGACCGACTGACTGACTGACCGACTGCCTGACTGACTGACTGACTGAATGACTGACTGAGTGAGACTAAATGACTGACTGCTTGACTGACTGGCTGAAGGACTAACTGACTGACTGAGTGACTGACTGACTGGCCTGACTGACTGAGACTGAATGACTGAGTGCTTGACTGATTGACTGTCAGACTGACTGACTGACTTCGCAAAAGGGAAAAATAAAAAAAAAGAATTATAAAATTAGAAAAAAATATTTGCATTTAAGATTTCCTTTCCGGCCGGGACTCGACCCAGTACCACGCGCTAGGAACCCAACGGTCTAGCCATTAGGCTATCGGAGCTCTGTCGATGGAAGTCTTAAATATAATAAAAACAAAAAATGCACCTTGGTAATTATTGATTCAAACACTTTGAAATTTACAGGTCGAATAATTAAACTGACTCAGAATTTTTCTCCCTACATAAATAATCAATATTCGCAAAAGAGAAAAATTAAAAAAAAAAGAAGAAGAAATTTCAAATTAGAAACTAAAAGCATTCATTGAAGATTTTCGTTCAGGCTGGGACTCGAACCCAGGGCCACTCGCTTGGAAGCCTAACACTCTAGCCAGTAGTCTATGGGAGCTCTGTCGGTGTGAGTTTTAAATATAGTAAAAACAAAATATGCACCTTGGTAATTGTTTATTTAAACACTTTGAAATCTTCGTGTCGAAAAATTAAACTGACTCAGAATTTTCTTCCCTACATAAATAATCAATAATTGCAAAGGAAAGAAATTGAAAAAAAAAAGAATTTTCAAATTAGAAAAGAAGTATATACATTGAAGATATTCGCTCCGGCTGGGACTCGAACCCAGGCCACTCGCTTGGAAGACCAGCGGTCTAGCCATTAGGCTATCGGAGTTCTGTCGAGCGGAGTCTTACTGCCTGACTGATACTGCCTGACTGACAGACTGACTCACTGACTGACTGATACTGACTGACTGACTCACTGACTGACCGAGACTGACTGACTAACTGCCTGACTGACTGAGACTGGACTGACTGACTGACTGACTGACTGACTGAGACTGGACTGACTGACTGACTGACTGACTGACTGACTAACTGACTGACTGAGACTGACTGACTGATTGCTTGACTCTGACTGGCTATTTCACTGACTGACTGAATGACTAAATGACTGACTGACACTGACTGACTGACTGCTTGACTACCTGACTGACTGCTTGACTGACTAACTGACTGGACAGGACTGACCGACTGACTGACTGACTGAATGACGGACTGACTGACTGACCGAGACTGACTGACTGAGTGACTGAGACTGGACTGGACTGACTGACTGACTGACTGACTGAGACTGACTGACTGCTTTTGTGACTAACTGACTGCACAGGACTGACCGACTGACTGACTGACTGACTGCCTGACTGACTGACTGACTGAATGACTGACTGACTGAATGACTGACTGACTGAGACTAAATGACTGACTGCTTGACTGACTGGCTGAAGGACTAACTGACTGACTGAGTGACTGACTGACTGGACTGACTGACTGAGACTGAATGACTGAGTGCTTGACTGATTGACTGTCAGACTGACTGACTGACTTCGCAAAAGGGAAAAATAAAAAAAAAAGAATTATTAAATTAGAAAAAAATATTTGCATTTAAGATTTCCTTTCCGGCCGGGACTCGAACCCAGTACCACGCGCTAGGAACCCAACGGTCTAGCAATTAGGCTATCGGTGCTCTGTCGATGGAAGTCTTAAATATAATAAAAACAAAAAATGCACCTTGGTAATTATTGATTCAAACACTTTGAAATTTACAGGTCGAATAATTAAACTGACTCAGAATTTTTCTCCCTACATAAATAATCAATATTCGCAAAAGAGAAAAAATAAAAAAAAAGAAGAAGAAATTTCAAATTAGAAACTAAAAGTATACATTGAAGATTTTCGTTCAGGCTGGGACTCGAACCCAGGGCCACTCGCTTGGAAGCCTAACACTCTAGCCATTAGTCTATGGGAGCTCTGTCGGTGGGATTTTTAAATATAATAAAAACAAAAAATGCACCTTGGTAATTGTTTATTTAAACACTTTGAAATCTTAGTGTCGAAAAATTAAACTGACTCAGAATTTTCTTCCCTACATAAATAATCAATAATTGCAAAGGAAAGAAATTGAAAAAAAAAAGAATTTTCAAATTAGAAAAGAAATATATACATTGAAGATATTCGCTCCGGCTGGGACTCGAACCCAGGCCACTCGCTTGGAAGACCAGCGGTCTAGCCATTAGGCTATCGGAGTTCTGTCGAGCGGAGTCTTACTGCCTGACTGATACTGCCTGACTGACAGACTGACTCACTGACTGACTGATACTGACTGACTGACTCACTGACTGACCGAGACTGACTGACTAACTGCCTGACTGACTGAGACTGGACTGACTGACTGACTGACTGACTGACTGATTAACTGACTGACTGAGACTGACAGACTGAGACTGACTGACTGACTGCTTGACTCTCTGACTGGCTATTTCACTGACTGACTGACTGCTTGACTACCTGACTGACTGCTTGACTGACTAACTGACTGGACAGGACTGACCGACTGACTGACTGACAGACTGACTGAATAAGGATGACTGACAGACTGACTGAATAAGGATGACTGACAGACTGACTGAATAAGGCTGACCGACTGACTGACTGCCTGACTGACTGACTGACTGAATGACTGACTGACTGACTGACCGAGACTGACTGACTGACTGACTGAGACTGGACTGGACTGACTGACTGACTGAGACTGACTGACTGCTTTAGTGACTAACTGACTGCACAGGACTGACCGACTGACTGACTGACTGACTGCCTGACTGACTGACTGACTGAATGACTGACTGACTGAGACTAAATGACTGACTGCTTGACTGACTGGCTGAAGGACTAACTGACTGACTGAGTGACTGACTGACTGGACTGACTGACTGAGACTGAATGACTGAGTGCTTGACTGATTGACTGTCAGACTGACTGACTGACTTCGCAAAAGGGAAAAATAAAAAAAAAAGAATTATAAAATTAGAAAAAAATATTTGCATTTAAGATTTCCTTTCCGGCCGGGACTCGAACCCACTACCACGCGCTAGGAACCCAACGGTCTAGCCATTAGGCTATCGGAGCTCTGTCGATGGAAGTCTTGAATATAATAAAAACAAAAAATGCACCTTGGTAATTATTGATTCAAACACTTTGAAATTTACAGGTCGAATAATTAAACTGACTCAGAATTTTTCTCCCTACATAAATAATCAATATTCGCAAAAGAGAAAAATTAAAAAAAAAAGAAGAAGAAATTTCAAATTAGAAACTAAAAGTATACATTGAAGATTTTCGTTCAGGCTGGGACTCGAACCCAGGGCCACTCGCTTGGAAGCCTAACACTCTAGCCATTAGTCTATGGGAGCTCTGTCGGTAGGAGTTTTAAATATAATAAAAACAAAAAATGCACCTTGGTAATTGTTTATTTAAACACTTTGAAATCTTCGTGTCGAAAAATTAAACTGACTCAGAATTTTCTTCCCTACATAAATAATCAATAATTGCAAAGGAAAGAAATTGAAAAAAAAAAGAATTTTCAAATTAGAAAAGAAATATATACATTGAAGATATTCGCTCCGGCTGGGACTCGAACCCAGGCCACTCGCTTGGAAGACCAGCGGTCTAGCCATTAGGCTATCGGAGTTCTGTCGAGCGGAGTCTTACTGCCTGACTGATACTGCCTGACTGACAGACTGACTCACTGACTGACTGATACTGACTGACTGACTCACTGACTGACCGAGACTGACTGACTAACTGCCTGACTGACTGAGACTGGACTGACTGACTGACTGACTGACTGACTGACTAACTGACTGACTGAGACTGACTGACTGATTGCTTGACTCTCTGACTGGCTATTTCACTGACTGACTGAATGACTAAATGACTGACTGACACTGACTGACTGACTGCTTGACTACCTGACTGACTGCTTGACTGACTAGTTGACTGGACAGGACTGACCGACTGACTGACTGACAGACTGACTGAATAAGGATGACTGACGGACTGACTGAATAAGGCTGACTGACTGACTGACTGACAGACTGACTGAATAAGGCTGACCGACTGACTGACTGCCTGACTGACTGACTGACTGACTGACTGACTGACCGAGACTGACTGACTGACTGACTGAGACTGGACTGAACTGACTGACTGACTGACTGACTGACTGCTTTAGTGACTAACTGACTGCACAGGACTGACCGACTGACTGACTGACTGACTAACTGACTGACTGAGACTGACTGACTGATTGCTTGACTCTGACTGGCTATTTCACTGACTGACTGAATGACTAAATGACTGACTGACACTGACTGACTGACTGCTTGACTACCTGACTGACTGCTTGACTGACTAACTGACTGGACAGGACTGACCGACTGACTGACTGACTGAATGACGGACTGACTGACTGACCGAGACTGACTGACTGAGTGACTGAGACTGGACTGGACTGACTGACTGACTGACTGACTGAGACTGACTGACTGCTTTTGTGACTAACTGACTGCACAGGACTGACCGACTGACTGACTGACTGACTGCCTGACTGACTGACTGACTGAATGACTGACTGACTGAATGACTGACTGACTGAGACTAAATGACTGACTGCTTGACTGACTGGCTGAAGGACTAACTGACTGACTGAGTGACTGACTGACTGGACTGACTGACTGAGACTGAATGACTGAGTGCTTGACTGATTGACTGTCAGACTGACTGACTGACTTCGCAAAAGGGAAAAATAAAAAAAAAAGAATTATTAAATTAGAAAAAAATATTTGCATTTAAGATTTCCTTTCCGGCCGGGACTCGAACCCAGTACCACGCGCTAGGAACCCAACGGTCTAGCAATTAGGCTATCGGTGCTCTGTCGATGGAAGTCTTAAATATAATAAAAACAAAAAATGCACCTTGGTAATTATTGATTCAAACACTTTGAAATTTACAGGTCGAATAATTAAACTGACTCAGAATTTTTCTCCCTACATAAATAATCAATATTCGCAAAAGAGAAAAAATAAAAAAAAAGAAGAAGAAATTTCAAATTAGAAACTAAAAGTATACATTGAAGATTTTCGTTCAGGCTGGGACTCGAACCCAGGGCCACTCGCTTGGAAGCCTAACACTCTAGCCATTAGTCTATGGGAGCTCTGTCGGTGGGATTTTTAAATATAATAAAAACAAAAAATGCACCTTGGTAATTGTTTATTTAAACACTTTGAAATCTTCGTGTCGAAAAATTAAACTGACTCAGAATTTTCTTCCCTACATAAATAATCAATAATTGCAAAGGAAAGAAATTGAAAAAAAAAAGAATTTTCAAATTAGAAAAGAAATATATACATTGAAGATATTCGCTCCGGCTGGGACTCGAACCCAGGCCACTCGCTTGGAAGACCAGCGGTCTAGCCATTAGGCTATCGGAGTTCTGTCGAGCGGAGTCTTACTGCCTGACTGATACTGCCTGACTGACAGACTGACTCACTGACTGACTGATACTGACTGACTGACTCACTGACTGACCGAGACTGACTGACTAACTGCCTGACTGACTGAGACTGGACTGACTGACTGACTGACTGACTGACTGACTAACTGACTGACTGAGACTGACTGACTGATTGCTTGACTCTCTGACTGGCTATTTCACTGACTGACTGAATGACTAAATGACTGACTGACACTGACTGACTGACTGCTTGACTACCTGACTGACTGCTTGACTGACTAGTTGACTGGACAGGACTGACCGACTGACTGACTGACAGACTGACTGAATAAGGATGACTGACGGACTGACTGAATAAGGCTGACTGACTGACTGACTGACAGACTGACTGAATAAGGCTGACCGACTGACTGACTGCCTGACTGACTGACTGACTGACTGACTGACTGACCGAGACTGACTGACTGACTGACTGAGACTGGACTGGACTGACTGACTGACTGAGACTGACTGACTGCTTTAGTGACTAACTGACTGCACAGGACTGACCGACTGACTGACTGACCGACTGCCTGACTGACTGACTGACTGAATGACTGACTGACTGAGACTAAATGACTGACTGCTTGACTGACTGGCTGAAGGACTAACTGACTGACTGAGTGACTGACTGACTGGCCTGACTGACTGAGACTGAATGACTGAGTGCTTGACTGATTGACTGTCAGACTGACTGACTGACTTCGCAAAAGGGAAAAATAAAAAAAAAGAATTATAAAATTAGAAAAAAATATTTGCATTTAAGATTTCCTTTCCGGCCGGGACTCGACCCAGTACCACGCGCTAGGAACCCAACGGTCTAGCCATTAGGCTATCGGAGCTCTGTCGATGGAAGTCTTAAATATAATAAAAACAAAAAATGCACCTTGGTAATTATTGATTCAAACACTTTGAAATTTACAGGTCGAATAATTAAACTGACTCAGAATTTTTCTCCCTACATAAATAATCAATATTCGCAAAAGAGAAAAATTAAAAAAAAAAGAAGAAGAAATTTCAAATTAGAAACTAAAAGCATTCATTGAAGATTTTCGTTCAGGCTGGGACTCGAACCCAGGGCCACTCGCTTGGAAGCCTAACACTCTAGCCAGTAGTCTATGGGAGCTCTGTCGGTGTGAGTTTTAAATATAGTAAAAACAAAATATGCACCTTGGTAATTGTTTATTTAAACACTTTGAAATCTTCGTGTCGAAAAATTAAACTGACTCAGAATTTTCTTCCCTACATAAATAATCAATAATTGCAAAGGAAAGAAATTGAAAAAAAAAAGAATTTTCAAATTAGAAAAGAAGTATATACATTGAAGATATTCGCTCCGGCTGGGACTCGAACCCAGGCCACTCGCTTGGAAGACCAGCGGTCTAGCCATTAGGCTATCGGAGTTCTGTCGAGCGGAGTCTTACTGCCTGACTGATACTGCCTGACTGACAGACTGACTCACTGACTGACTGATACTGACTGACTGACTCACTGACTGACCGAGACTGACTGACTAACTGCCTGACTGACTGAGACTGGACTGACTGACTGACTGACTGACTGACTGAGACTGGACTGACTGACTGACTGACTGACTGACTGACTAACTGACTGACTGAGACTGACTGACTGATTGCTTGACTCTGACTGGCTATTTCACTGACTGACTGAATGACTAAATGACTGACTGACACTGACTGACTGACTGCTTGACTACCTGACTGACTGCTTGACTGACTAACTGACTGGACAGGACTGACCGACTGACTGACTGACTGAATGACGGACTGACTGACTGACCGAGACTGACTGACTGAGTGACTGAGACTGGACTGGACTGACTGACTGACTGACTGACTGAGACTGACTGACTGCTTTTGTGACTAACTGACTGCACAGGACTGACCGACTGACTGACTGACTGACTGCCTGACTGACTGACTGACTGAATGACTGACTGACTGAATGACTGACTGACTGAGACTAAATGACTGACTGCTTGACTGACTGGCTGAAGGACTAACTGACTGACTGAGTGACTGACTGACTGGACTGACTGACTGAGACTGAATGACTGAGTGCTTGACTGATTGACTGTCAGACTGACTGACTGACTTCGCAAAAGGGAAAAATAAAAAAAAAAGAATTATTAAATTAGAAAAAAATATTTGCATTTAAGATTTCCTTTCCGGCCGGGACTCGAACCCAGTACCACGCGCTAGGAACCCAACGGTCTAGCAATTAGGCTATCGGTGCTCTGTCGATGGAAGTCTTAAATATAATAAAAACAAAAAATGCACCTTGGTAATTATTGATTCAAACACTTTGAAATTTACAGGTCGAATAATTAAACTGACTCAGAATTTTTCTCCCTACATAAATAATCAATATTCGCAAAAGAGAAAAAATAAAAAAAAAGAAGAAGAAATTTCAAATTAGAAACTAAAAGTATACATTGAAGATTTTCGTTCAGGCTGGGACTCGAACCCAGGGCCACTCGCTTGGAAGCCTAACACTCTAGCCATTAGTCTATGGGAGCTCTGTCGGTGGGATTTTTAAATATAATAAAAACAAAAAATGCACCTTGGTAATTGTTTATTTAAACACTTTGAAATCTTAGTGTCGAAAAATTAAACTGACTCAGAATTTTCTTCCCTACATAAATAATCAATAATTGCAAAGGAAAGAAATTGAAAAAAAAAAGAATTTTCAAATTAGAAAAGAAATATATACATTGAAGATATTCGCTCCGGCTGGGACTCGAACCCAGGCCACTCGCTTGGAAGACCAGCGGTCTAGCCATTAGGCTATCGGAGTTCTGTCGAGCGGAGTCTTACTGCCTGACTGATACTGCCTGACTGACAGACTGACTCACTGACTGACTGATACTGACTGACTGACTCACTGACTGACCGAGACTGACTGACTAACTGCCTGACTGACTGAGACTGGACTGACTGACTGACTGACTGACTGACTGATTAACTGACTGACTGAGACTGACAGACTGAGACTGACTGACTGACTGCTTGACTCTCTGACTGGCTATTTCACTGACTGACTGACTGCTTGACTACCTGACTGACTGCTTGACTGACTAACTGACTGGACAGGACTGACCGACTGACTGACTGACAGACTGACTGAATAAGGATGACTGACAGACTGACTGAATAAGGATGACTGACAGACTGACTGAATAAGGCTGACCGACTGACTGACTGCCTGACTGACTGACTGACTGAATGACTGACTGACTGACTGACCGAGACTGACTGACTGACTGACTGAGACTGGACTGGACTGACTGACTGACTGAGACTGACTGACTGCTTTAGTGACTAACTGACTGCACAGGACTGACCGACTGACTGACTGACTGACTGCCTGACTGACTGACTGACTGAATGACTGACTGACTGAGACTAAATGACTGACTGCTTGACTGACTGGCTGAAGGACTAACTGACTGACTGAGTGACTGACTGACTGGACTGACTGACTGAGACTGAATGACTGAGTGCTTGACTGATTGACTGTCAGACTGACTGACTGACTTCGCAAAAGGGAAAAATAAAAAAAAAAGAATTATAAAATTAGAAAAAAATATTTGCATTTAAGATTTCCTTTCCGGCCGGGACTCGAACCCACTACCACGCGCTAGGAACCCAACGGTCTAGCCATTAGGCTATCGGAGCTCTGTCGATGGAAGTCTTGAATATAATAAAAACAAAAAATGCACCTTGGTAATTATTGATTCAAACACTTTGAAATTTACAGGTCGAATAATTAAACTGACTCAGAATTTTTCTCCCTACATAAATAATCAATATTCGCAAAAGAGAAAAATTAAAAAAAAAAGAAGAAGAAATTTCAAATTAGAAACTAAAAGTATACATTGAAGATTTTCGTTCAGGCTGGGACTCGAACCCAGGGCCACTCGCTTGGAAGCCTAACACTCTAGCCATTAGTCTATGGGAGCTCTGTCGGTAGGAGTTTTAAATATAATAAAAACAAAAAATGCACCTTGGTAATTGTTTATTTAAACACTTTGAAATCTTCGTGTCGAAAAATTAAACTGACTCAGAATTTTCTTCCCTACATAAATAATCAATAATTGCAAAGGAAAGAAATTGAAAAAAAAAAGAATTTTCAAATTAGAAAAGAAATATATACATTGAAGATATTCGCTCCGGCTGGGACTCGAACCCAGGCCACTCGCTTGGAAGACCAGCGGTCTAGCCATTAGGCTATCGGAGTTCTGTCGAGCGGAGTCTTACTGCCTGACTGATACTGCCTGACTGACAGACTGACTCACTGACTGACTGATACTGACTGACTGACTCACTGACTGACCGAGACTGACTGACTAACTGCCTGACTGACTGAGACTGGACTGACTGACTGACTGACTGACTGACTGACTAACTGACTGACTGAGACTGACTGACTGATTGCTTGACTCTCTGACTGGCTATTTCACTGACTGACTGAATGACTAAATGACTGACTGACACTGACTGACTGACTGCTTGACTACCTGACTGACTGCTTGACTGACTAGTTGACTGGACAGGACTGACCGACTGACTGACTGACAGACTGACTGAATAAGGATGACTGACGGACTGACTGAATAAGGCTGACTGACTGACTGACTGACAGACTGACTGAATAAGGCTGACCGACTGACTGACTGCCTGACTGACTGACTGACTGACTGACTGACTGACCGAGACTGACTGACTGACTGACTGAGACTGGACTGAACTGACTGACTGACTGACTGACTGACTGCTTTAGTGACTAACTGACTGCACAGGACTGACCGACTGACTGACTGACTGACTAACTGACTGACTGAGACTGACTGACTGATTGCTTGACTCTGACTGGCTATTTCACTGACTGACTGAATGACTAAATGACTGACTGACACTGACTGACTGACTGCTTGACTACCTGACTGACTGCTTGACTGACTAACTGACTGGACAGGACTGACCGACTGACTGACTGACTGAATGACGGACTGACTGACTGACCGAGACTGACTGACTGAGTGACTGAGACTGGACTGGACTGACTGACTGACTGACTGACTGAGACTGACTGACTGCTTTTGTGACTAACTGACTGCACAGGACTGACCGACTGACTGACTGACTGACTGCCTGACTGACTGACTGACTGAATGACTGACTGACTGAATGACTGACTGACTGAGACTAAATGACTGACTGCTTGACTGACTGGCTGAAGGACTAACTGACTGACTGAGTGACTGACTGACTGGACTGACTGACTGAGACTGAATGACTGAGTGCTTGACTGATTGACTGTCAGACTGACTGACTGACTTCGCAAAAGGGAAAAATAAAAAAAAAAGAATTATTAAATTAGAAAAAAATATTTGCATTTAAGATTTCCTTTCCGGCCGGGACTCGAACCCAGTACCACGCGCTAGGAACCCAACGGTCTAGCAATTAGGCTATCGGTGCTCTGTCGATGGAAGTCTTAAATATAATAAAAACAAAAAATGCACCTTGGTAATTATTGATTCAAACACTTTGAAATTTACAGGTCGAATAATTAAACTGACTCAGAATTTTTCTCCCTACATAAATAATCAATATTCGCAAAAGAGAAAAAATAAAAAAAAAGAAGAAGAAATTTCAAATTAGAAACTAAAAGTATACATTGAAGATTTTCGTTCAGGCTGGGACTCGAACCCAGGGCCACTCGCTTGGAAGCCTAACACTCTAGCCATTAGTCTATGGGAGCTCTGTCGGTGGGATTTTTAAATATAATAAAAACAAAAAATGCACCTTGGTAATTGTTTATTTAAACACTTTGAAATCTTCGTGTCGAAAAATTAAACTGACTCAGAATTTTCTTCCCTACATAAATAATCAATAATTGCAAAGGAAAGAAATTGAAAAAAAAAAAATTTTCAAATTAGAAAAGAAATATATACATTGAAGATATTCGCTCCGGCTGGGACTCGAACCCAGGCCACTCGCTTGGAAGACCAGCGGTCTAGCCATTAGGCTATCGGAGTTCTGTCGAGCGGAGTCTTACTGCCTGACTGATACTGCCTGACTGACAGACTGACTCACTGACTGACTGATACTGACTGACTGACTCACTGACTGACCGAGACTGACTGACTAACTGCCTGACTGACTGAGACTGGACTGACTGACTGACTGACTGACTGACTGACTAACTGACTGACTGAGACTGACTGACTGATTGCTTGACTCTCTGACTGGCTATTTCACTGACTGACTGAATGACTAAATGACTGACTGACACTGACTGACTGACTGCTTGACTACCTGACTGACTGCTTGACTGACTAGTTGACTGGACAGGACTGACCGACTGACTGACTGACAGACTGACTGAATAAGGATGACTGACGGACTGACTGAATAAGGCTGACTGACTGACTGACTGACAGACTGACTGAATAAGGCTGACCGACTGACTGACTGCCTGACTGACTGACTGACTGACTGACTGACTGACCGAGACTGACTGACTGACTGACTGAGACTGGACTGGACTGACTGACTGACTGACTGACTGACTGCTTTAGTGACTAACTGACTGCACAGGACTGACCGACTGACTGACTGACTGACTGCCTGACTGACTGACTGAATGACTGACTGACTGAGACTAAATGACTGACTGCTTGACTGACTGGCTGAAGGACTAACTGACTGACTGAGTGACTGACTGACTGGACTGACTGACTGAGACTGAATGACTGAGTGCTTGACTGATTGACTGTCAGACTGACTGACTGACTTCGCAAAAGGGAAAAATAAAAAAAAAGAATTATAAAATTAGAAAAAAATATTTGCACTTAAGATTTCCTTTCCGGCCGGGACTCGAACCCAGTACCACGCGCTAGGAACCCAACGGTCTAGCCATTAGGCTATCGGTGCTCTGTCGATGGAAGTCTTAAATATAATAAAAACAAAAAATGCACCTTGGTAATTATTGATTCAAACACTTTGAAATTTACAGGTCGAATAATTAAACTGACTCAGAATTTTTCTCCCTACATAAATAATCAATATTCGCAAAAGAGAAAAATTAAAAAAAAGAAGAAGAAATTTCAAATTAGAAACTAAAAGTATACATTGAAGATTTTCGTTCAGGCTGGGACTCGAACCCAGGGCCACTCGCTTGGAAGCCTAACACTCTAGCCATTAGTCTATGGGAGCTCTGTCGGTGGGAGTTTTAAATATAATAAAAACAAAAAATGCACCTTGGTAATTGTTTATTTAAACACTTTGAAATCTTCGTGTCGAAAAATTAAACTGACTCAGAATTTTCTTCCCTACATAAATAATCAATAATTGCAAAGGAAAGAAATTGAAAAAAAAAAAGAATTTTCAAATTAGAAAAGAAATATATACATTGAAGATATTCGCTCCGGCTGGGACTCGAACCCAGGCCACTCGCTTGGAAGACCAGCGGTCTAGCCATTAGGCTATCGGAGTTCTGTCGAGCGGAGTCTTACTGCCTGACTGATACTGCCTGACTGACAGACTGACTCACTGACTGACTGATACTGACTGACTGACTCACTGACTGACCGAGACTGACTGACTAACTGCCTGACTGACAGAGACTGGACTGACTGACTGACTGACTGACTGACTAACTGACTGACTGAGACTGACTGACTGACTGCTTGACTCTCTGACTGGCTATTTCACTGACTGACTGAATGACTAAATGACTCACTGACACTGACTGACTGACTGCTTGACTACCTCACTGACTGCTTCACTGACTAACTGACTGGACAGGACTGACCGACTGACTGACTGGACAGGACTGACCGACTGACTGACTGACAGACTGACTGAATAAGGATGACTGACAGACTGACTGAATAAGGCTGACTGACTGACTGACTGACAGACTGACTGAATAAGGCTGACCGACCGACTGACTGCCTGACTGACTGACTGACTGAATGACTGACTGACTGACTGACCGAGACTGACTGACTGACTGACTGAGACTGGACTGGACTGATTGACTGACTGACTGACTGAGACTGACTGACTGCTTTAGTGACTAACTGACTGCACAGGACTGACCGACTGACTGACTGACTGACTGACTGACTGACTAACTGACTGACTGAGACTGACTGACTGACTGCTTGACTCTCTGACTGACTGCTTGACTCTCTGACTGGCTATTTCACTGACTGACTGAATGACTAAATGACTGACTGACACTGACTGACTGACTGCTTGACTACCTGACTGACTGCTTGACTGACTAACTGACTGGACAGGACTGACCGACTGACTGACTGATAGACTGACTGAATAAGGATGACTGACAGACTGACTGAATAAGGCTGACTGACTGACTGACAGACTGACTGAATAAGGCTGACCGACTGACTGACTGCCTGACTGACTGACTGACTGAATGACTGACTGACTGACTGACCGAGACTGACTGACTGACTGACTGAGACTGGACTGGACTGACTGACTGACTGACTGACTGAGAATGACTGACTGCTTTAGTGACTAACTGACTGCACAGGACTGACCGACTGACTGACTGACTGACTGACTGACTGACTGAATGACTGACTGACTGAGACTAAATGACTGACTGCTTGACTGACTGGCTGAAGGACTAACTGACTGACTGAGTGACTGACTGACTGGACTGACTGACTGAGACTGAATGACTGTGCGCTTGACTGATTGACTGTCAGACTGACTGACTGACTTCGCAAAAGGGAAAAATAAAAAAAAAGAATTATAAAATTAGAAAAAAATATTTGCATTTAAGATTTCCTTTCCGGCCGGGACTCGAACCCAGTACCACGCGCTAGGAACCCAACGGTCTAGCCATTAGGCTATCGGAGCTCTGTCGATGGAAGTCTTAAATATAATAAAAACAAAAAATGCACCTTGGTAATTATTGATTCAAACACTTTGAAATTTACAGGTCGAATAATTAAACTGACTCAGAATTTTTCTCCCTACATAAATAATCAATATTCGCAAAAGAGAAAAATTAAAAAAAAAGAAGAAGAAATTTCAAATTAGAAACTAAAAGTATACATTGAAGATTTTCGTTCAGGCTGGGAGTCGAACCCAGGGCCACTCGCTTGGAAGCCTAACACTCTAGCCATTAGTCTATGGGAGCTCTGTCGGTGGGAGTTTTAAATATAATAAAAACAAAAAATGCACCTTGATAATTGTTTATTTAAACACTTTGAAATCTTCGTGTCGAAAAATTAAACTGACTCAGAATTTTCTTCCCTACATAAATAATCAATAATTGCAAAGGAAAGAAATTGAAAAAAAAAAAGAATTTTCAAATTAGAAAAGAAATATATACATTGAAGATATTCGCTCCGGCTGGGACTCGAACCCAGGCCACTCGCTTGGAAGACCAGCGGTCTAGCCATTAGGCTATCGGAGTTCTGTCGAGCGGAGTCTTACTGCCTGACTGATACTGCCTGACTGACAGACTGACTCACTGACTGACTGATACTGACTGACTGACTCACTGACTGACCGAGACTGACTGACTAACTGCCTGACTGACTGAGACTGGACTGACTGACTGACTGACTGACTGACTGACTAACTGACTGACTGAGACTGACTGACTGACTGCTTGACTCTCTGACTGGCTATTTCACTGACTGACTGAATGACTAAATGACTGACTGACACTGACTGACTGACTGCTTGACTACCTGACTGACTGCTTGACTGACTAACTGACTGGACAGGACTGACCGACTGACTGACTGACAGACTGACTGAATAAGGATGACTGACTGACTGAATAAGGCTGACTGACTGACTGACTGACAGACTGACTGAATAAGGCTGACCGACTGACTGACTGCCTGACTGACTGACTGACTGAATGACTGACTGACTGACTGACCGAGACTGACTGACTGACTGACTGAGACTGGACTGGACTGACTGACTGACTGACTGACTGAGACTGACTGACTGCTTTAGTGACTAACTGACTGCACAGGACTGAACGACTGACTGACTGACTGACTGCCTGACTGACTGACTGACTGACTGCCTGACTGACTGAGACTAAATGACTGACTGCTTGACTGACTGGCTGAAGGACTAACTGACTGACTGAGTGACTGACTGACTGGACTGACTGACTGAGACTGAATGACTGACTTCGCAAAAGGGAAAAATAAAAAAAAAGAATTATAAAATTAGAAAAAAATATTTACATTTCAGATTTCCTTTCCGGCCGGGACTCGAACCCAGTACCACGCGCTAGGAACCCAACGGTCTAGCCATTAGGCTATCGGAGCTCTGTCGATGGAAGTCTTAAATATAATAAAAACAAAAAATACACCTTGGTAATTATTGATTCAAACACTTTGAAATTTAGAGGTCGAATAATTAAACTGACTCAGAATTTTTCTCCCTACATAAATAATCAATATTCGCAAAAGAGAAAAATTAAAAAAAAAGAAGAAGAAATTTCAAATTAGAAACTAAAAGTATACATTGAAGATTTTCGTTCAGGCTGGGACTCGAACTCAGGGCCACTCGCTTGGAAGCCTAACACTTTCGCCATTAGTCTATGGGAGCTCTGTCGGTGGGAGTTTTAAATATAATAAAAACAAAAAATGCACCTTGGTAATTGTTTATTTAAACACTTTGAAAACTTCGTGTCGAAAAATTAAACTGACTCAGAATTTTCTTCCCTACATAAATAATCAATAATTGCAAAGGAAAGAAATTGAAAAAAAAAGAATTTTCAAATTAGAAAAGAAATATATACATTGAAGATATTCGCTCCGGCTTGGACTCGAACCCAGGCCACTCGCTTGGAAGACCAGCGGTCTAGCCATTAGGCTATCGGAGTTCTGTCGAGCGGAGTCTTACTGCCTGACTGATACTGCCTGACTGACAGACTGACTCACTGACTGACTGATACTGACTGACTGACTCACTGACTGACCGAGACTGACTGACTAACTGCCTGACTGACTGAGACTGGACTGACTGACTGACTGACTGACTGACTGACTAACTGACTGACTGAGACTGACTGACTGACTGCTTGACTCTCTGACTGGCTATTTCACTGACTGACTGAATGACTAAATGACTGACTGACACTGACTGACTGACTGCTTGACTACCTGACTGACTGCTTGACTGACTAACTGACTGGACAGGACTGACCGACTGACTGACTGATAGACTGACTGAATAAGGATGACTGACAGACTGACTGAATAAGGCTGACTGACTGACTGACTGACAGACTGACTGAATAAGGCTGACCGACTGACTGACTGCCTGACTGACTGACTGACTGAATGACTGACTGACTGACTGACCGAGACTGACTGACTGACTGACTGAGACTGGACTGGACTGACTGACTGACTGACTGACTGAGACTGACTGACTGCTTTAGTGACTAACTGACTGCACAGGACTGACCGACTGACTGACTGACTGACTGACTGACTGACTGAATGACTGACTGACTGAGACTAAATGACTGACTGCTTGACTGACTGGCTGAAGGACTAACTGACTGACTGAGTGACTGACTGACTGGACTGACTGACTGAGACTGAATGAGTGAGTGCTTGACTGATTGACTGTCAGACTGACTGACTGACTTCGCAAAAGGGAAAAATAAAAAAAAAAGAATTATAAAATTAGAAAAAAATATTTGCATTTAAGATTTCCTTTCCGGCCGGGACTCGAACCCAGTACCACGCGCTAGGAGCCCAACGGTCTAGCCATTAGGCTATCGGAGCTCTGTCGATGGAAGTCTTAAATATAATAAAAACAAAAAATGCACCTTGGTAATTATTGATTCAAACACTTTGAAATTTACAGGTCGAATAATTAAACTGACTCAGAATTTTTCTTCCTACATAAATAATCAATATTCGCAAAAGAGAAAAATTAAAAAAAAAGAAGAAGAAATTTCAAATTAGAAACTAAAAGTACACATTGAAGATTTTCGTTCAGGCTGGGACTCGAACCCAGGGCCACTCGCTTGGAAGCCTAACACTCTAGCCATTAGTCTATGGGAGCTCTGTCGGTGGGAGTTTTAAATATAATAAAAACAAAAAATGCACCTTGGTAATTGTTTATTTAAACACTTTGAAATCTTCGTGTCGAAAAATTAAACTGACTCAGAATTTTCTTCCCTACATAAATAATCAATAATTGCAAAGGAAAGAAATTGAAAAAAAAAAGAATTTTCAAATTAGAAAAGAAATATATACATTGAAGATATTCGCTCCGGCTGGGACTCGAACCCAGGCCACTCGCTTGGAAGACCAGCGGTCTAGCCATTAGGCTATCGGAGTTCTGTCGAGCGGAGTCTTACTGCCTGACTGATACTGCCTGACTGACAGACTGACTCACTGACTGACTGATACTGACTGACTGACTCACTGACTGACCGAGACTGACTGACTAACTGCCTGACTGACTGAGACTGGACTGACTGACTGACTGACTGACTGACTGACTAACTGACTGACTGAGACTGACTGACTGACTGCTTGACTCTCTGACTGGCTATTTCACTGACTGACTGAATGACTAAATGACTCACTGACACTGACTGACTGACTGCTTGACTACCTGACTGACTGCTTGACTGACTAACTGACTGGACAGGACTGACCGACTGACTGACTGACAGACTGACTGACTGACAGACTGACTGAATAAGGATGACTGACAGACTGACTGAATAAGGCTGACTGACTGACTGACTGACAGACTGACTGAATAAGGCTGACCGACTGACTGACTGCCTGACTGACTGAATGACTGACTGACTGACTGACCGAGACTGACTGACTGACTGACTGAGACTGGACTGGACTGACTGACTGACTGACTGACTGAGTGACTGACTGACTGGACTGACTGACTGAGACTGAATGACTGAGTGCTTGAATGATTGACTGTCAGACTGACTGACTGACTTCGCAAAAGGGAAAAATAAAAAAAAAAGAATTATAAAAATTAGAAAAAAATATTTGCATTTAAGATTTCCTTTCCGGCCGGGACTCGAACCCAGTACCACGCGCTAGGAACCCAACGGTCTAGCCATTAGGCTATCGGAGCTCTGTCGATGGAAGTCTTAAATATAATAAAAACAAAAAATGCACCTTGGTAATTATTGATTCAAACACTTTGAAATTTACAGGTCGAATAATTAAACTGACTCAGAATTTTTCTCCCTACATAAATAATCAATATTCGCAAAAGAGAAAAATTAAAAAAAAAAGAAGAAGAAATTTCAAATTAAAAACTAAAAGTATACATTGAAGATTTTCGTTCAGGCTGGGACTCGAACCCAGGGCCACTCGCTTGGAAGCCTAACAGTCTAGCCATTAGTCTATGGGAGCTCTGACGGTGGGAGTTTTAAATATAATAAAAACAAAAAATGCACCTTGGTAATTGTTTATTTAAACACTTTGAAATCTTCGTGTCGAAAAATTAAACTGACTCAGAATTTTCTTCCCTACATAAATAATCAATAATTGCAAAGGAAAGAAATTGAAAAAAAAAGAATTTTCAAATTAGAAAAGAAATATATACATTGAAGATATTCGCTCCGGATTGGACTCGAACCCAGGCCACTCGCTTGGAAGACCAGCGGTCTAGCCATTAGGCTATCGGAGTTCTGTCGAGCGGAGTCTTACTGCCTGACTGATACTGCCTGACTGACAGACTGACTCACTGACTGACTGATACTGACTGACTGACTCACTGACTGACTGACTGACTGACTAACTGACTGACTGACTGAGACTGGACTGACTGACTGACTGACTGACTAACTGACTGACTGAGACTGACTGACTGACTGCTTGACTCTCTGACTGGCTATTTCACTGACTGACTGAATGACTAAATGACTGACTGACACTGACTGACTGACTGCTTGACTACCTGACTGACTGCTTGACTGACTAACTGACTGGACAGGACTGACCGACTGACTGACAGACTGACTGAATAAGGATGACTGACAGACTGACTGAATAAGGCTGACTGACTGACTGACTGACAGACTGACTGAATAAGGCTGACCGACTGACTGACTGCCTGACTGACTGACTGACTGAATGACTGACTGACTGACTGACCGAGACTGACTGACTGACTGACTGACTGAGACTGGACTGGACTGACTGACTGACTGACTGACTGAGACTGACTGACTGCTTTAGTGACTAACTGACTGCACAGGACTGACCGACTGACTGACTGACTGACTGCCTGACTGACTGACTGACTGAATGACTGACTGACTGAGACTAAATGACTGACTGCTTGACTGACTGGCTGAAGGACTAACTGACTGACTGAGTGACTGACTGACTGGACTGACTGACTTCGCAAAAGGGAAAAATAAAAAAAAAGATTTATAAAATTAGAAAAAAATATTTACATTTCAGATTTCCTTTCCGGCCGGGACTCGAACCCAGTACCACGCGCTAGGAACCCAACGGTCTAGCCATTAGGCTATCGGAGCTCTGTCGATGGAAGTCTTAAATATAATAAAAACAAAAAATGCACCTTGGTAATTATTGATTCAAACACTTTGAAATTTAGAGGTCGAATAATTAAACTGACTCAGAATTTTTCTCCCTACATAAATAATCAATATTCGCAAAAGAGAAAAATTAAAAAAAAAGAAGAAGAAATTTCAAATTAGAAACTAAAAGTATACATTGAAGATTTTCGTTCAGGCTGGGACTCGAACGCAGGGCCACTCGCTTGGAAGCCTAACACTCTCGCCATTAGTCTATGGGAGCTCTGTCGGTGGGAGTTTTAAATATAATAAAAACAAAAAATGCACCTTGGTAATTGTTTATTTAAACACTTTGAAAACTTCGTGTCGAAAAATTAAACTGACTCAGAATTTTCTTCCCTACATAAATAATCAATAATTGCAAAGGAAAGAAATTGAAAAAAAAAGAATTTTCAAATTAGAAAAGAAATATATACATTGAAGATATTCGCTCCGGCTTGGACTCGAACCCAGGCCACTCGCTTGGAAGACCAGCGGTCTAGCCATTAGGCTATCGGAGTTCTGTCGAGCGGAGTCTTACTGCCTGACTGATACTGCCTGACTGACAGACTGACTCACTGACTGACTGATACTGACTGACTGACTCACTGACTGACCGAGACTGACTGACTAACTGCCTGACTGACTGAGACTGGACTGACTGACTGACTGACTGACTGACTGACTAACTGACTGACTGAGACTGACTGACTGACTGCTTGACTCTCTGACTGGCTATTTCACTGACTGACTGAATGACTAAATGACTGACTGACACTGACTGACTGACTGCTTGACTACCTGACTGACTGCTTGACTGACTAACTGACTGGACAGGACTGACCGACTGACTGACTGATAGACTGACTGAATAAGGATGACTGACAGACTGACTGAATAAGGCTGACTGACTGACTGACTGACAGACTGACTGAATAAGGCTGACCGACTGACTGACTGCCTGACTGACTGACTGACTGAATGACTGACTGACTGACTGACCGAGACTGACTGACTGACTGACTGAGACTGGACTGGACTGACTGACTGACTGACTGACTGAGACTGACTGACTGCTTTAGTGACTAACTGACTGCACAGGACTGACCGACTGACTGACTGACTGAATGACTGACTGACTGAGACTAAATGACTGACTGCTTGACTGACTGGCTGAAGGACTAACTGACTGACTGAGTGACTGACTGACTGGACTGACTGACTGAGACTGAATGACTGAGTGCTTGAATGATTGACTGTCAGACTGACTGACTGACTTCGCAAAAGGGAAAAATAAAAAAAAAAGAATTATAAAAATTAGAAAAAAATATTTGCATTTAAGATTTCCTTTCCGGCCGGGACTCGAACCCAGTACCACGCGCTAGGAACCCAACGGTCTAGCCATTAGGCTATCGGAGCTCTGTCGATGGAAGTCTTAAATATAATAACAACAAAAAATGCACCTTGGTAATTATTGATTCAAACACTTTGAAATTTACAGGTCGAATAATTAAACTGACTCAGAATTTTTCTCCCTACATAAATAATCAATATTCGCAAAAGAGAAAAATTAAAAAAAAAACAAGAAGAAATTTCAAATTAAAAACTAAAAGTATACATTGAAGATTTTCGTTCAGGCTGGGACTCGAACCCAGGGCCACTCGCTTGGAAGCCTAACAGTCTAGCCATTAGTCTATGGGAGCTCTGACGGTGGGAGTTTTAAATATAATAAAAACAAAAAATGCACCTTGGTAATTGTTTATTTAAACACTTTGAAATCTTCGTGTCGAAAAATTAAACTGACTCAGAATTTTCTTCCCTACATAAATAATCAATAATTGCAAAGGAAAGAAATTGAAAAAAAAAGAATTTTCAAATTAGAAAAGAAATATATACATTGAAGATATTCGCTCCGGATTGGACTCGAACCCAGGCCACTCGCTTGGAAGACCAGCGGTCTAGCCATTAGGCTATCGGAGTTCTGTCGAGCGGAGTCTTACTGCCTGACTGATACTGCCTGACTGACAGACTGACTCACTGACTGACTGATACTGACTGACTGACTCACTGACTGACCGAGACTGACTGACTAACTGTCTGACTGACTGAGACTGGACTGACTGACTGACTAACTGACTGACTGAGACTGACTGACTGACTGCTTGAGTCTCTGACTGGCTATTTCACTGACTGACTGAATGACTAAATGACTGACTGACACTGACTGACTGACTGCTTGACTACCTGACTGACTGCTTGACTGACTAACTGACTGGACAGGACTGACCGACTGACTGACAGACTGACTGACTAACTGACTGACTGAGACTGACTGACTGACTGCTTGACTCTCTGACTGGGTATTTCACTGACTGACTGAATGACTAAATGACTGACTGACACTGACTGACTGACTGCTTGACTACCTGACTGACTGCTTGACTGACTAACTGACTGGACAGGACTGACCGACTGACTGACTGACAGACTGACTGAATAAGGATGACTGACAGACTGACTGAATAAGGCTGACTGACTGACTGACTGACAGACTGACTGAATAAGGCTGACCGACCGACTGACTGCCTGACTGACTGACTGACTGAATGACTGACTGACTGACAGACCGAGACTGACTGACTGACTGACTGAGACTGGACTGGACTGACTGACTGACTGACTGACTGAGACTGACTGACTGCTTTAGTGACTAACTGACTGCACAGGACTGACCGACTGACTGACTGACTGACTGCCTGACTGACTGACTGACTGAATGACTGACTGACTGAGACTAAATGACTGACTGCTTGACTGACTGGCTGAAGGACTAACTGACTGACTGAGTGACTGACTGACTGGACTGACTGACTGAGACTGAATGACTGAGTGCTTGACTGATTGACTGTCAGACTGACTGACTGACTTCGCAAAAGGGAAAAATAAAAAAAAAGAATTATAAAATTAGAAAAAAATATTTGCATTTAAGATTTCCTTTCCGGCCGGGACTCGAACCCAGTACCACGCGCTAGGAACCCAACGGTCTAGCCATTAGGCTATCGGTGCTCTGTCGATGGAAGTCTTAAATATAATAAAAACAAAAAATGCACCTTGGTAATTATTGATTCAAACACTTTGAAATTTACAGGTCGAATAATTAAACTGACTCAGAATTTTTCTCCCTACATAAATAATCAATATTCGCAAAAGAGAAAAATTAAAAAAAAAGAAGAAGAAATTTCAAATTAGAAACTAAAAGTATACATTGAAGATTTTCGTTCAGGCTGGGACTCGAACCCAGGGCCACTCGCTTGGAAGCCTAACACTCTAGCCATTAGTCTATGGGAGCTCTGTCGGTGGGAGTTTTAAATATAATAAAAACAAAAATGCACCTTGGTAATTGTTTATTTAAACACTTTGAAATCTTCGTGTCGAAAAATTAAACTGACTCAGAATTTTCTTCCCTACATAAATAATCAATAATTGCAAAGGAAAGAAATTGAAAAAAAAGAATTTTCAAATTAGAAAAGAAATATATACATTGAAGATATTCGCTCCGGCTTGGACTCGAACCCAGGCCACTCGCTTGGAAGACCAGCGGTCTAGCCATTAGGCTATCGGAGTTCTGTCGAGCGGAGTCTTACTGCCTGACTGATACTGCCTGACTGACAGACTGACTCACTGACTGACTGATACTGACTGACTGACTCACTGACTGACCGAGACTGACTGACTAACTGCCTGACTGACTGAGACTGGACTGACTGACTGACTGACTGACTGACTAACTGACTGACTGAGACTGACTGACTGACTGCTTGACTCTCTGACTGGCTATTTCACTGACTGACTGAATGATAAATGACTGACTGACACTGACTGACTGACTGCTTGACTACCTGACTGACTGCTTGACTGACTAACTGACTGGACAGGACTGACCGACTGACTGACTGATAGACTGACTGAATAAGGATGACTGACAGACTGACTGAATAAGGCTGACTGACTGACTGACAGACTGACTGAATAAGGCTGACCGACTGACTGACTGTCTGACTGTCTGACTGACTGAATGACTGACTGACTGACTGACCGAGACTGACTGACTGACTGACTGAGACTGGACTGGACTGACTGACTGACTGACTGACTGAGACTGACTGACTGCTTTAGTGACTAATTGACTGCACAGGACTGACCGACTGACTGACTGACTGACTGACTGACTGACTGACTGAATGACTGACTGACTGAGACTAAATGACTGACTGCTTGACTGACTGGCTGAAGGACTAACTGACTGACTGAGTGACTGACTGACTGGACTGACTGACTGAGACTGAATGAGTGAGTGCTTGACTGATTGACTGTCAGACTGACTGACTGACTTCGCAAAAGGGAAAAATAAAAAAAAAAAGAATTATAAAATTAGAAAAAAATATTAGCATTTAAGATTTCCTTTCCGGCCGGGTCTCGAACCCAGTACCACGCGCTAGGAGCCCAACGGTCTAGCCATTAGGCTATCGGAGCTCTGTCGATGGAAGTCTTAAATATAATAAAAACAAAAAATGCACCTTGGTAATTATTGATTCAAACACTTTGAAATTTACAGGTCGAATAATTAAACTGACTCAGAATTTTTCTCCCTACATAAATAATCAATATTCGCAAAAGAGAAAAATTAAAAAAAAAAGAAGAAGAAATTTCAAATTAGAAACTAAAAGTATACATTGAAGATTTTCGTTCAGGCTGGGACTCGAACCCAGGGCCACTCGCTTGGAAGCCTAACACTCTAGCCATTAGTCTATGGGAGCTCTGTCGGTGGGAGTTTTAAATATAATAAAAACAAAAAATGCACCTTGGTAATTGTTTATTTAAACACTTTGAAATCTTCGTGTCGAAAAATTAAACTGACTCAGAATTTTCTTCCCTACATAAATAATCAATAATTGCAAAGGAAAGAAATTGAAAAAAAAAAAGAATGTTCAAATTAGAAAAGAAATATATACATTGAAGATATTCGCTCCGGCTGGGTCTCGAACCCAGGCCACTCGCTTGGAAGACCAGCGGTCTAGCCATTAGGCTATCGGAGTTCTGTCGAGCGGAGTCTTACTGCCTGACTGATACTGCCTGACTGACAGACTGACTCACTGACTGACTGACTGACTCACTGACTGACCGAGACTGACTGACTAACTGCCTGACTGACTGAGACTGGACTGACTGACTGACTGACTGACTGACTAACTGACTGACTGAGACTGACTGACTGACTGCTTGACTCTCTGACTGGCTATTTCACTGACTGACTGAATGACTAAATGACTGACTGACACTGACTGACTGACTGCTTGACTACCTGACTGACTGCTTGACTGACTAACTGACTGGACAGGACTGACCGACTGACTGACTGACTGACTGACTGAATAAGGATGACTGACAGACTGACTGAATAAGGCTGACTGACTGACTGACTGACAGACTGACTGAATAAGGCTGACCGACTGACTGACTGCCTGACTGACTGACTGACTGAATGACTGACTGACTGACTGACCGAGACTGACTGACTGACTGACTGAGACTGGACTGGACTGACTGACTGACTGACTGACTGAGACTGACTGACTGCTTTAGTGACTAACTGACTGCACAGGACTGACCGACTGACTGACTGACTGACTGACTGACTGAATGACTGACTGACTGAGACTAAATGACTGACTGCTTGACTGACTGGCTGAAGGACTAACTGACTGACTGAGTGACTGACTGACTGGACTGACTGACTGAGACTGAATGACTGTGCGCTTGACTGATTGACTGACTGACTGGACTGACTGACTTCGCAAAAGGGAAAAATAAAAAAAAAGAATTATAAAATTAGAAAAAAATATTTACATTTCAGATTTCCTTTCCGGCCGGGACTCGAACCCAGTACCACGCGCTAGGAACCCAACGGTCTAGCCATTAGGCTATCGGAGCTCTGTCGATGGAAGTCTTAAATATAATAAAAACAAAAAATGCACCTTGGTAATTATTGATTCAAACACTTTGAAATTTAGAGGTCGAATAATTAAACTGACTCAGAATTTTTCTCCCTACATAAATAATCAATATTCGCAAAAGAGAAAAATTAAAAAAAAAGAAGAAGAAATTTCAAATTAGAAACTAAAAGTATACATTGAAGATTTTCGTTCAGGCTGGGACTCGAACGCAGGGCCACTCGCTTGGAAGCCTAACACTCTCGCCATTAGTCTATGGGAGCTCTGTCGGTGGGAGTTTTAAATATAATAAAAACAAAAAATGCACCTTGGTAATTGTTTATTTAAACACTTTGAAAACTTCGTGTCGAAAAATTAAACTGACTCAGAATTTTCTTCCCTACATAAATAATCAATAATTGCAAAGGAAAGAAATTGAAAAAAAAAGAATTTTCAAATTAGAAAAGAAATATATACATTGAAGATATTCGCTCCGGCTTGGACTCGAACCCAGGCCACTCGCTTGGAAGACCAGCGGTCTAGCCATTAGGCTATCGGAGTTCTGTCGAGCGGAGTCTTACTGCCTGACTGATACTGCCTGACTGACAGACTGACTCACTGACTGACTGATACTGACTGACTGACTCACTGACTGACCGAGACTGACTGACTAACTGCCTGACTGACTGAGACTGGACTGACTGACTGACTGACTGACTGACTGACTAACTGACTGACTGAGACTGACTGACTGACTGCTTGACTCTCTGACTGGCTATTTCACTGACTGACTGAATGACTAAATGACTGACTGACACTGACTGACTGACTGCTTGACTACCTGACTGACTGCTTGACTGACTAACTGACTGGACAGGACTGACCGACTGACTGACTGACAGACTGACTGAATAAGGCTGACTGACTGACTGACAGACAGACTGACTGAATAAGGCTGACCGACTGACTGACTGCCTGACTGACTGACTGACTGAATGACTGACTGACTGACTGACCGAGACTGACTGACTGACTGACTGAGACTGGACTGGACTGACTGACTGACTGACTGACTGAGACTGACTGACTGCTTTAGTGACTAACTGACTGCACAGGACTGACCGACTGACTGACTGACTGACTGCCTGACTGACTGACTGACTGAATGACTGACTGACTGAGACTAAATGACTGACTGCTTGACTGACTGGCTGAAGGACTAACTGACTGACTGAGTGACTGACTGACTGACTGAGACTGAATGACTGAGTGCTTGACTGATTGACTGTCAGACTGACTGACTGACTTTGCAAAAGGGAAAAATAAAAAAAAAAGAATTATAAAATTAGAAAAAAAATATTTGCATTTAAGATTTCCTTTCCGGCCGGGACTCGAACCCAGTACCACGCGCTAGGAACCCAACGGTCTAGCCATTAGGCTATCGGTGCTCTGTCGATGGAAGTCTTAAATATAATAAAAACAAAAAATGCACCTTGGTAATTATTGATTCAAACACTTTGAAATTTAGAGGTCGAATAATTAAACTGACTCAGAATTTTTCTCCCTACATAAATAATCAATATTCGCAAAAGAGAAAAATTAAAAAAAAAGAAGAAGAAATTTCAAATTAGAAACTAAAAGTATACATTGAAGATTTTCGTTCAGGCTGGGACTCGAACTCAGGGCCACTCGCTTGGAAGCCTAACACTCTCGCCATTAGTCCATGGGAGCTCTGTCGGTGGGAGTTTTAAATATAATAAAAACAAAAAATGCACCTTGGTAATTGTTTATTTAAACACTTTGAAAACTTCGTGTCGAAAAATTAAACTGACTCAGAATTTTCTTCCCTACATAAATAATCAATAATTGCAAAGGAAAGAAATTGAAAAAAAAAGAATTTTCAAATTAGAAAAGAAATATATACATTGAAGATATTCGCTCCGGCTTGGACTCGAACCCAGGCCACTCGCTTGGAAGACCAGCGGTCTAGCCATTAGGCTATCGGAGTTCTGTCGAGCGGAGTCTTACTGCCTGACTGATACTGCCTGACTGACAGACTGACTCACTGACTGACCGAGACTGACTGACTGACTCACTGACTGACCGAGACTGACTGACTAACTGCCTGACTGACTGAGACTGGACTGACTGACTGACTGACTGACTGACTGACTAACTGACTGACTGAGACTGACTGACTGACTGCTTGACTCTCTGACTGGCTATTTCACTGACTGACTGAATGACTAAATGACTGACTGACACTGACTGACTGACTGCTTGACTACCTGACTGACTGCTTGACTGACTAACTGACTGGACAGGACTGACCGACTGACTGACTGATAGACTGACTGAATAAGGCTGACTGACTGACTGACTGACAGACTGACTGAATAAGGCTGACCGACTGACTGACTGCCTGACTGACTGACTGAATGACTGACTGACTGACTGACCGAGACTGACTGACTGACTGACTGAGACTGGACTGGACTGACTGACTGACTGACTGACTGAGACTGACTGACTGCTTTAGTGACTAACTGACTGCACAGGACTGACCGACTGACTGACTGACTGACTGACTGACTGACTGAATGACTGACTGACTGAGACTAAATGACTGACTGCTTGACTGACTGGCTGAAGGACTAACTGACTGACTGAGTGACTGACTGACTGGACTGACTGACTGAGACTGAATGAGTGAGTGCTTGACTGATTGACTGACAGACTGACTGAATAAGGATGACTGACAGACTGACTGAATAAGGCTGACCGACTGACTGACTGCCTGCCTGACTGACTGACTGAATGACTGACTGACTGACTGACCGAGACTGACTGACTGACTGACTGACTGAATGACTGACTGACTGACTGACTGACCGAGACTGACTGACTGACTGACTGAGACTGGACTGGACTGACTGACTGACTGACTGACTGAGACTGACTGACTGCTTTAGTGACTAACTGACTGCAAAGGACTGACCGACTGACTGACTGACTGACTGACTGACTGAATGACTGACTGACTGAGACTAAATGACTGACTGCTTGACTGACTGGCTGAAGGACTAACTGACTGACTGAGTGACTGACTGACTGGACTGACTGACTGAGACTGAATGACTGAGTGCTTGACTGATTGACTGTCAGACTGACTGACTGACTTCGCAAAAGGGAAAAATAAAAAAAAAAGAATTATAAAATTAGAAAAAAATATTTGCATTTAAGATTTCCTTTCCGGCCGGGACTCGAACCCAGTACCACGCGCTAGAAACCCAACGGTCTAGCCATTAGGCTATCGGAGCTCTGTCGATGGAAGTCTTAAATATAATAAAAACAAAAAATGCACCTTGGTAATTATTGATTCAAACACTTTGAAATTTACAGGTCGAATAATTAAACTGACTCAGAATTTTTCTCCCTACATAAATAATCAATATTCGCAAAAGAGAAAAATTAAAAAAAAAGAAGAAGAAATTTCAAATTAGAAACTAAAAGTACACATTGAAGATTTTCGTTCAGGCTGGGACTCGAACCCAGGGCCACTCGCTTGGAAGCCTAACACTCTAGCCATTAGCCTATGGGAGCTCTGTCGGTGGGAGTTTTAAATATAATAAAAACAAAAAATGCACCTTGGTAATTGTTTATTTAAACACTTTGAAATCTTCGTGTCGAAAAATTAAACTGACTCAGAATTTTCTTCCCTACATAAATAATCAATAATTGCAAAGGAAAGAAATTGAAAAAAAAAAAGAATTTTCAAATTAGAAAAGAAATATATACATTGAAGATATTCGCTCCGGCTGGGACTCGAACCCAGGCCACTCGCTTGGAAGACCAGCGGTCTAGCCATTGGGCTATCGGAGTTCTGTCGAGCGGAGTCTTACTGCCTGACTGATACTGCCTGACTGACAGACTGACTCACTGACTGACTGATACTGACTGACTGACTCACTGACTGACCGAGACTGACTGACTAACTGCCTGACTGACTGAGACTGGACTGACTGACTGACTGACTGACTGACTGACTAACTGACTGACTGAGACTGACTGACTGACTGCTTGACTCTCTGACTGGCTATTTCACTGACTGACTGAATGACTAAATGACTCACTGACACTGACTGACTGACTGCTTGACTACCTGACTGACTGCTTGACTGACTAACTGACTGGACAGGACTGACCGACTGACTGACTGACAGACTGACTGAATAAGGATGACTGACAGACTGACTGAATAAGGCTGACTGACTGACTGACTGACAGACTGACTGAATAAGGCTGACCGACTGACTGACTGCCTGACTGACTGACTGACTGAATGACTGACTGACTGACTGACCGAGACTGACTGACTGACTGACTGAGACTGGACTGGACTGACTGACTGACTGACTGACTGCTTTAGTGACTAACTGACTGCACAGGACTGACCGACTGACTGACTGACTGACTGCCTGACTGACTGACTGACTGAATGACTGACTGACTGAGACTAAATGACTGACTGCTTGACTGACTGGCTGAAGGACTAACTGACTGACTGAGTGACTGACTGACTGGACTGACTGACTGAGACTGAATGACTGAGTGCTTGAATGATTGACTGTCAGACTGACTGACTGACTTCGCAAAAGGGAAAAATAAAAAAAAAGAATTATAAAAATTAGAAAAAAATATTTGCATTTAAGATTTCCTTTCCGGCCGGGACTCGAACCCAGTACCACGCGCTAGGAACCCAACGGTCTAGCCATTAGGCTATAGGAGCTCTGTCGATGGAAGTCTTAAATATAATAAAAACAAAAAATGCACCTTGGTAATTATTGATTCAAACACTTTGAAATTTACAGGTCGAATAATTAAACTGACTCAGAATTTTTCTCCCTACATAAATAATCAATATTCGCAAAAGAGAAAAATTAAAAAAAAAAGAAGAAGAAATTTCAAATTAAAAACTAAAAGTATACATTGAAGATTTTCGTTCAGGCTGGGACTCGAACCCAGGGCCACTCGCTTGGAAGCCTAACAGTCTAGCCATTAGTCTATGGGAGCTCTGTCGGTGGGAGTTTTAAATATAATAAAAACAAAAAATGCACCTTGGTAATTGTTTATTTAAACACTTTGAAATCTTCGTGTCGAAAAATTAAACTGACTCAGAATTTTCTTCCCTACATAAATAATCAATAATTGCAAAATAAAGAAATTGAAAAAAAAAGAATTTTCAAATTAGAAAAGAAATATATACATTGAAGATATTCGCTCCGGCCTGGACTCGAACCCAGGCCACTCGCTTGGAAGACCAGCGGTCTAGCCATTAGGCTATCGGAGTTCTGTCGAGCGGAGTCTTACTGCCTGACTGATACTGCCTGACTGACAGACTGACTCACTGACTGACTGATACTGACTGACTGACTCACTGACTGACCGACACTGACTGACTAACTGTCTGACTGACTGAGACTGGACTGACTGACTGACTGACTGACTAACTGACTGACTGAGACTGATTGACTGACTGCTTGACTCTCTGACTGGCTATTTCACTGACTGACTGAATGACTAAATGACTGACTGACACTGACTGACTGACTGCTTGACTACCTGACTGACTGCTTGACTGACTAACTGACTGGACAGGACTGACCGACTGACTGAATAAGGATGACTGACAGACTGACTGAATAAGGCTGACTGACTGACTGACTGACAGACTGACTGAATAAGGCTGACCGACTGACTGACTGCCTGACTGACTGACTGACTGAATGACTGACTGACTGACTGACCGAGACTGACTGACTGACTGACTGAGACTGGACTGGACTGACTGACTGACTGACTGACTGAGACTGACTGACTGCTTTAGTGACTAACTGACTGCACAGGACTGACCGACTGACTGACTGACTGACTGCCTGACTGACTGACTGACTGAATGACTGACTGACTGAGACTAAATGACTGACTGCTTGACTGACTGGCTGAAGGACTAACTGACTGACTGAGTGACTGACTGACTGGACTGACTGACTTCGCAAAAGGGAAAAATAAAAAAAAAGAATTATAAAATTAGAAAAAAATATTTACATTTCAGATTTCCTTTCCGGCCGGGACTCGAACCCAGTACCACGCGCTAGGAACCCAACGGTCTAGCCATTAGGCTATCGGAGCTCTGTCGATGGAAGTCTTAAATATAATAAAAACAAAAAATGCACCTTGGTAATTATTGATTCAAACACTTTGAAATTTAGAGGTCGAATAATTAAACTGACTCAGAATTTTTCTCCCTACATAAATAATCAATATTCGCAAAAGAGAAAAATTAAAAAAAAAGAAGAAGAAATTTCAAATTAGAAACTAAAAGTATACATTGAAGATTTTCGTTCAGGCTGGGACTCGAACTCAGGGCCACTCGCTTGGAAGCCTAACACTCTCGCCATTAGTCTATGGGAGCTCTGTCGGTGGGAGTTTTAAATATAATAAAAACAAAAAATGCACCTTGGTAATTGTTTATTTAAACACTTTGAAAACTTCGTGTCGAAAAATTAAACTGACTCAGAATTTTCTTCCCTACATAAATAATCAATAATTGCAAAGGAAAGAAATTGAAAAAAAAAGAATTTTCAAATTAGAAAAGAAATATATACATTGAAGATATTCGCTCCGGCTTGGACTCGAACCCAGGCCACTCGCTTGGAAGACCAGCGGTCTAGCCATTAGGCTATCGGAGTTCTGTCGAGCGGAGTCTTACTGCCTGACTGATACTGCCTGACTGACAGACTGACTCACTGACTGACTGATACTGACTGACTGACTAACTGACTGACTGAGACTGACTGACTGACTGCTTGACTCTCTGACTGGCTATTTCACTGACTGACTGAATGACTAAATGACTGACTGACACTGACTGACTGACTGCTTGACTACCTGACTGACTGCTTGACTGACTAACTGACTGGACAGGACTGACCGACTGACTGACTGATAGACTGACTGAATAAGGATGACTGACAGACTGACTGAATAAGGCTGACTGACTGACTGACTGACAGACTGACTGAATAAGGCTGACCGACTGACTGACTGCCTGACTGACTGACTGACTGAATGACTGACTGACTGACTGACCGAGACTGACTGACTGACTGACTGAGACTGGACTGGACTGACTGACTGACTGACTGACTGAGACTGACTGACTGCTTTAGTGACTAACTGACTGCACAGGACTGACCGACTGACTGACTGACTGAGACTAAATGACTGACTGCTTGACTGACTGGCTGAAGGACTAACTGACTGACTGAGTGACTGACTGACTGGACTGACTGACTGAGACTGAATGAGTGAGTGCTTGACTGATTGACTGTCAGACTGACTGACTGATTTCGCAAAAGGGAAAAATAAAAAAAAAAGAATTATAAAATTAGAAAAAAATATTTGCATTTAAGATTTCCTTTCCGGCCGGGACTCGAACCCAGTACCACGCGCTAGGAGCCCAACGGTCTAGCCATTAGGCTATCGGAGCTCTGTCGATGGAAGTCTTAAATATAATAAAAACAAAAAATGCACCTTGGTAATTATTGATTCAAACACTTTGAAATTTACAGGTCGAATAATTAAACTGACTCAGAATTTTTCTCCCTACATAAATAATCAATATTCGCAAAAGAGAAAAATTAAAAAAAAAAAAAGAAGAAGAAATTTCAAATTAGAAACTAAAAGTATACATTGAAGATTTTCGTTCAGGCTGGGACTCGAACCCAGGGCCACTCGCTTGGAAGCCTAACACTCTAGCTATTAGTCTATGGGAGCTCTGTCGGTGGGAGTTTTAAATATAATAAAAACAAAAAATGCACCTTGGTAATTGTTTATTTAAACACTTTGAAATCTTCGTGTCGAAAAATTAAACTGACTCAGAATTTTCTTCCCTACATAAATAATCAATAATTGCAAAGGAAAGAAATTGAAAAAAAAAAAGAATTTTCAAATTAGAAAAGAAATATATACATTGAAGATATTCGCTCCGGCTGGGACTCGAACCCAGGCCACTCGCTTGGAAGACCAGCGGTCTAGCCATTAGGCTATCGGAGTTCTGTCGAGCGGAGTCTTACTGCCTGACTGATACTGCCTGACTGACAGACTGACTCACTGACTGACTGATACTGACTGACTGACTCACTGACTGACTGAGACTGACTGACTAACTGCCTGACTGACTGAGACTGGACTGACTGACTGACTGACTGACTGACTGACTAACTGACTGACTGAGACTGACTGACTGACTGCTTGACTCTCTGACTGGCTATTTCACTGACTGACTGAATGACTAAATGACTGACTGACACTGACTGACTGACTGCTTGATTACCTGACTGACTGCTTGACTGACTAACTGACTGGACAGGACTGACCGACTGACTGACTGACAGACTGACTGAATAAGGATGACTGACAGACTGACTGAATAAGGCTGACTGACTGACTGACTGACAGACTGACTGAATAAGGCTGACCGACTGACTGACTGCCTGACTGTCTGACTGACTGAATGACTGACTGACTGACTGACCGAGACTGACTGACTGACTGACTGAGACTGGACTGGACTGACTGACTGACTGACTGACTGAGACTGACTGACTGCTTTAGTGACTAACTGACTGCACAGGACTGACCGACTGACTGACTGCCTGACTGACTGACTGACTGACTGACTGAATGACTGACTGACTGAGACTAAATGACTGACTGCTTGACTGACTGGCTGAAGGACTAACTGACTGACTGAGTGACTGACTGACTGGACTGACTGACTGAGACTGAATGACTGTGTGCTTGACTGATTGACTGTCAGACTGACTTCGCAAAAGGGAAAAATAAAAAAAAAAGAATTATAAAATTAGAAAAAAATATTTGCATTTAAGATTTCCTTTCCGGCCGGGACTCGAACCCAGTACCACGCGCTAGGAACCCAACGGTCTAGCCATTAGGCTATCGGAGCTCTGTCGATGGAAGTCTTAAATATAATAAAAACAAAAAATGCACCTTGGTAATTATTGATTCAAACACTTTGAAATTTACAGGTCGAATAATTAAACTGACTCAGAATTTTTCTCCCTACATAAATAATCAATATTCGCAAAAGAGAAAAATTAAAAAAAAAGAAGAAGAAATTTCAAATTAGAAACTAAAAGTACACATTGAAGATTTTCGTTCAGGCTGGGACTCGAACCCAGGGCCACTCGCTTGGAAGCCTAACACTCTAGCCATTAGTCTATGGGAGCTCTGTCGGTGGGAGTTTTAAATATAATAAAAACAAAAAATGCACCTTGGTAATTGTTTATTTAAACACTTTGAAATCTTCGTGTCGAAAAATTAAACTGACTCAGAATTTTCTTCCCTACATAAATAATCAATAATTGCAAAGGAAAGAAATTGAAAAAAAAAAGAATTTTCAAATTAGAAAAGAAATATATACATTGAAGATATTCGCTCCGGCTGGGACTCGAACCCAGGCCACTCGCTTGGAAGACCAGCGGTCTAGCCATTAGGCTATCGGAGTTCTGTCGAGCGGAGTCTTACTGCCTGACTGATACTGCCTGACTGACAGACTGACTCACTGACTGACTGATACTGACTGACTGACTCACTGACTGACCGAGACTGACTGACTAACTGCCTGACTGACTGAGACTGGACTGACTGACTGACTGACTGACTGACTGACTAACTGACTGACTGAGACTGACTGACTGACTGCTTGACTCTCTGACTGGCTATTTCACTGACTGACTGAATGACTAAATGACTCACTGACACTGACTGACTGACTGCTTGACTACCTGACTGACTGCTTGACTGACTAACTGACTGGACAGGACTGACCGACTGACTGACTGACAGACTGACTGAATAAGGATGACTGACAGACTGACTGAATAAGGCTGACTGACTGACTGACTGACAGACTGACTGAATAAGGCTGACCGACTGACTGACTGCCTGACTGACTGACTGACTGAATGACTGACTGACTGACTGACCGAGACTGACTGACTGACTGACTGAGACTGGACTGGACTGACTGACTGACTGACTGACTGCTTTAGTGACTAACTGACTGCACAGGACTGACCGACTGACAGACTGACTGACTGCCTGACTGACTGACTGACTGCTTGACTGACTGGCTGAAGGACTAACTGACTGACTGAGTGACTGACTGACTGGACTGACTGACTGAGACTGAATGACTGAGTGCTTGAATGATTGACTGTCAGACTGACTGACTGACTTCGCAAAAGGGAAAAATAAAAAAAAAGAATTATAAAAATTAGAAAAAAATATTTGCATTTAAGATTTCCTTTCCGGCCGGGACTCGAACCCAGTACCACGCGCTAGGAACCCAACGGTCTAGCCATTAGGCTATCGGAGCTCTGTCGATGGAAGTCTTAAATATAATAAAAACAAAAAATGCACCTTGGTAATTATTGATTCAAACACTTTGAAATTTACAGGTCGAATAATTAAACTGACTCAGAATTTTTCTCCCTACATAAATAATCAATATTCGCAAAAGAGAAAAATTAAAAAAAAAAGAAGAAGAAATTTCAAATTAAAAACTAAAAGTATACATTGAAGATTTTCGTTCAGGCTGGGACTCGAACCCAGGGCCACTCGCTTGGAAGCCTAACAGTCTAGCCATTAGTCTATGGGAGCTCTGTCGGTGGGAGTTTTAAATATAATAAAAACAAAAAATGCACCTTGGTAATTGTTTATTTAAACACTTTGAAATCTTCGTGTCGAAAAATTAAACTGACTCAGAATTTTCTTCCCTACATAAATAATCAATAATTGCAAAGGAAAGAAATTGAAAAAAAAAGAATTTTCAAATTAGAAAAGAAATATATACATTGAAGATATTCGCTCCGGCTTGGACTCGAACCCAGGCCACTCGCTTGGAAGACCAGCGGTCTAGCCATTAGGCTATCGGAGTTCTGTCGAGCGGAGTCTTACTGCCTGACTGATACTGCCTGACTGACAGACTGACTCACTGACTGACTGATACTGACTGACTGACTCACTGACTGACCGAGACTGACTGACTAACTTTCTGACTGACTGAGACTGGACTGACTAACTGACTGACTGAGACTGACTGACTAACTGACTGACTGAGACTGACTGACTGACTGCTTGACTCTCTGACTGGCTATTTCACTGACTGACTGAATGACTAAATGACTCACTGACACTGACTGACTGACTGCTTGACTACCTGACTGACTGCTTGACTGACTAACTGACTGGACAGGACTGACCGACTGACTGACTGACAGACTGACTGAATAAGGATGACTGACAGACTGACTGAATAAGGATGACTGACAGACTGACTGAATAAGGCTGACTGACTGACTGACTGACAGACTGACTGAATAAGGCTGACCGACTGACTGACTGCCTGACTGACTGACTGACTGAATGACTGACTGACTGACTGACCGAGACTGACTGACTGACTGACTGAGACTGGACTGGACTGACTGACTGACTGACTGACTGCTTTAGTGACTAACTGACTGCACAGGACTGACCGACTGACTGACTGACTGACTGCCTGACTGACTGACTGACTGAATGACTGACTGACTGAGACTAAATGACTGACTGCTTGACTGACTGGCTGAAGGACTAACTGACTGACTGAGTGACTGACTGACTGGACTGACTGACTGAGACTGAATGACTGAGTGCTTGAATGATTGACTGTCAGACTGACTGACTGACTTCGCAAAAGGGAAAAATAAAAAAAAAGAATTATAAAATTAGAAAAAAAATATTTGCATTTAAGATTTCCTTTCCGGCCGGGACTCGAACCCAGTACCACGCGCTAGGAACCCAACGGTCTAGCCATTAGGCTATCGGAGCTCTGTCGATGGAAGTCTTAAATATAATAAAAACAAAAAATGCACCTTGGTAATTATTGATTCAAACACTTTGAAATTTACAGGTCGAATAATTAAACTGACTCAGAATTTTTCTCCCTACATAAATAATCAATATTCGCAAAAGAGAAAAATTAAAAAAAAAAGAAGAAGAAATTTCAAATTAAAAACTAAAAGTATACATTGAAGATTTTCGTTCAGGCTGGGACTCGAACCCAGGGCCACTCGCTTGGAAGCCTAACAGTCTAGCCATTAGTCTATGGGAGCTCTGTCGGTGGGAGTTTTAAATATAATAAAAACAAAAAATGCACCTTGGTAATTGTTTATTTAAACACTTTGAAATCTTCGTGTCGAAAAATTAAACTGACTCAGAATTTTCTTCCCTACATAAATAATCAATAATTGCAAAGGAAAGAAATTGAAAAAAAAAGAATTTTCAAATTAGAAAAGAAATATATACATTGAAGATATTCGCTCTGGCTTGGACTCGAACCCAGGCCACTCGCTTGGAAGACCAGCGGTCTAGCCATTAGGCTATCGGAGTTCTGTCGAGCGGAGTCTTACTGCCTGACTGATACTGCCTGACTGACAGACTGACTCACTGACTGACTGATACTGACTGACTGACTCACTGACTGACCGAGACTGACTGACTAACTGTCTGACTGACTGAGACTGGACTGACTGACTGACTGACTGACTGACTAACTGACTGACTGAGACTGACTGACTGACTGCTTGACTCTCTGACTGGCTATTTCACTGACTGACTGAATGACTAAATAACTGACTGACACTGACTGACTGACTGCTTGACTACCTGACTGACTGCTTGACTGACTAACTGACTGGACAGGACTGACCGACTGACTGACAGACTGACTGAATAAGGATGACTGACAGACTGACTGAATAAGGCTGACTCACTGACTGACTGACAGACTGACTGAATAAGGCTGACCGACTGACTGACTGCCTGACTGACTGACTGACTGAATGACTGACTGACTGACTGACCGAGACTGACTGACTGAGACTGGACTGGACTGACTGACTGACTGACTGACTGAGACTGACTGACTGCTTTAGGGACTAACTGACTGCACAGGACTGACCGACTGACTGACTGACTGACTGCCTGACTGACTGACTGACTGAATGACTGACTGACTGAGACTAAATGACTGACTGCTTGACTGACTGGCTGAAGGACAAACTGACTGACTGAGTGACTGACTGACTGGACTGACTGACTGAGACTGAATGACTGAGTGCTTGACTGATTGACTGTCAGACTGACTGACTGACTTCGCAAAAGGGAAAAATAAAAAAAGAAGAATTATAAAATTAGAAAAAAATATTTGCATTTAAGATTTCCTTTCCGGCCGGGACTCGAACCCAGTACCACGCGCTAGGAGCCCAACGGTCTAGCCATTAGGCTATCGGAGCTCTGTCGGTGGGAGTTTTAAATATAATAAAAACAAAAAATGCACCTTGGTAATTGTTTATTTAAACACTTTGAAATCTTCGTGTCGAAAAATTAAACTGACTCAGAATTTTCTTCCCTACATAAATAATCAATAATTGCAAAGGAAAGAAATTGAAAAAAAAAGAATTTTCAAATTAGAAAAGAAATATATACATTGAAGATATTCGCTCCGGCTGGGACTCGAACCCAGGCCACTCGCTTGGAAGACCAGCGGTCTAGCCATTAGGCTATCGGAGTTCTGTCGAGCGGAGTCTTACTGCCTGACTGATACTGCCTGACTGACAGACTGACTCACTGACTGACTGATACTGACTGACTGACTCACTGACTGACTGAGACTGACTGACTAACTGCCTGACTGACTGAGATTGGACTGACTGACTGACTGACTGACTGACTGACTAACTGACTGACTGAGACTGACTGACTGACTGCTTGACTCTCTGACTGGCTATTTCACTGACTGACTGAATGACTAAATGACTGACTGACACTGACTGACTGACTGCTTGACTACCTGACTGACTGCTTGACTGACTAACTGACTGGACAGGACTGACCGACTGACTGACTGACTGACTACCTGACTGACTGACTGACTGAATGACTGACTGACTGAGACTAAATGACTGACTGCTTGACTGACTGGCTGAAGGACTAACTGACTGACTGAGTGACTGACTGACTGGACTGACTGACTGAGACTGAATGACTGAGTGCTTGAATGATTGACTGTCAGACTGACTGACTGACTTCGCAAAAGGGAAAAATAAAACAAAAAGAATTATAAAATTAGAAAAAAATATTTGCATTTAAGATTTCCTTTCCGGCTGGGATTTGAACCCAGGGCGACACTCATGGAAGCCCAACGCTCTCGCCAATATACTATCGGATCTCTGTTGATCGGTATCTTAATTATAATAAAAACAAAAAATGCACCTTAGTAATTATTGATCTAAAATCTTTGAAATCTAAAGGTCGAATGATTAAACTGACTCAGAATTTTCTTCCGTACATAAATAATCCATATTTGCAAAAGAAAGAAATTGAAAAAAAAAAGAATCTTCAAATTAGAAGAGAAATATATACATGGAAGATTTTCGTTCCGGCCGGGACTCGAACCCAGTACCACGCGCTTGGAACCCAACGGTCTAGCCACTAGGCTATCAGAGCTCTGTCGATGGAAGTCTTAAATATAATAAAAACAAAAAATGCACCTTGGTAATTATTGATTCAAATACTTTGAAATTTACAGGTCGAATAATTAAACTGACTCAGAATTTTTCTCCCTACATAAATAATCAATATTCGCAAAAGAGAAAAATTAAAAAAAAAAGAAGAAATTTCAAATTAGAAACTAAAAGTATACATTGAAGATTTTCGTTCAGGCTGGGACTCGAATCCAGGGCCACTCGCTTGGAAGCCTAACACTCTAGCCATTAGTCTATGGGAGCTCTGTCGGTGGGAGTTTTAAATATAATAAAAACAAAAAATGCACCTTGGTAATTGTTTATTTAAACACTTAGAAATCTTCGTGTCGAAAAATTAAACTGACTCAGAATTTTCTTCCCTACATAAATAATCAATAATTGCAAAGGAAAGAAATTGAAAAAAAAAAAGAATTTTCAAATTAGAAAAGAAATATATACATTGAAGATATTCGCTCCGGCTGGGACTCGAACCCAGGCCACTCGCTTGGAAGACCAGCGGTCTAGCCATTAGGCTATCGGAGTTCTGTCGAGCGGGGTCTTACTGCCTGACTGATACTGCCTGACTGACAGACTGACTCACTGACTGACTGATACTGACTGACTGACTCACTGACTGACCGAGACTGACTGACTAACTGCCTGACTGACTGAGACTGGACTGACTGACTGACTGACTAACTGACTGACTGAGACTGACTGACTGAGACTGACTCTCTGACTGCTTGACTCTCTGACTGGCTATTTCACTGACTGACTGAATGACTAAATGACTGACTGACACTGACTGACTGACTGCTTGACTACCTGACTGACTGCTTGACTGACTAACTGACTGGACAGGACTGACCGACTGACTGACTGACAGACTGACTGAATAAGGATGACTGACAGACTGACTGAATAAGGCTGACTGACTGACTGACTGACAGACTGACTGAATAAGGCTGACCGACTGACTGACTGACTGACCGAGACTAACTGACTGACTGACTGACTGAGACTGGACTGGACTGACTGACTGACTGACTGACTGAGACTGACTGACTGCTTTAGTGACTAACTGACTGCACAGTACTGACCGACTGACTGACTGACTGACTGCCTGACTGACTGACTGACTGAATGACTGACTGACTGAGACTAAATGACTGACTGCTTGACTGACTGGCTGAAGGACTAACTGACTGACTGGACTGACTGACTGAGACTGAATGACTGAGTGCTTGACTGATTGACTGTCAGACTGACTGACTGACTTCGCAAAAGGGAAAAATAAAAAAAAAGAATTATAAAATTAGAAAAAAATATTTGCATTTAAGATTTCCTTTCCGGCCGGGACTCGAACCCAGTACCACGCGCTAGGAACCCAACGGTCTAGCCATTAGACTATGGGAGCTCTGTCGATGGAAGTCTTAAATATATTAAAAACAAAAAATGCACCTTGGTAATTATTGATTCAAACACTTTGAAATTTACCGGTCGAATAATTAAACTGACTCAGAATTTTTCTCCCTACATAAATAATCAATATTCGCAAAAGAGAAAAATTAAAAAAAAAAAGAAGAAGAAATTTCAAATTAGAAACTAAAAGTATACATTGAAGATTTTCGTTCAGGCTGGGACTCGAACCCAGGGCCACTCGCTTGGAAGCCTAACACTCTAGCCATTAGTCTATGGGAGCTCTGTCGGTGGGAGTTTTAAATATAATAAAAACAAAAAATGCAAATTGGTAATTGTTTATTTAAACACTTTGAAATCTTCGTGTCGAAAAATTAAACTGACTCAGAATTTTCTTCCCTACATAAATAATCAATAATTGCAAAGGAAAGAAATTGAAAAAAAAAAGAATTTTCAAATTAGAAAAGAAATATATACATTGAAGATATTCGCTCCGGCTGGGACTCGAACCCAGGCCACTCGCTTGGAAGACCAGCGGTCTAGCCATTAGGCTATCGGAGTTCTGTCGAGCGGAGTCTTACTGCCTGACTGATACTGCCTGACTGACAGACTGACTCACTGACTGACTGATACTGACTGACTGACTCACTGACTGACCGAGACTGACTGACTGACTGACTGACTGACTGACTGACTGACTGACTGTCTGACTGACTAACTGACTGACTGCTTGACTCTCTGACTGGCTATTTCACTGACTGACTGAATGACTAAATGACTGACTGACACTGACTGACTGACTGCTTGACTACCTGACTGACTGACTGACTGACAGACTGACTGAATAAGGCTGACCGACTGACTGACTGACTGACCGAGACTGACTGACTGACTGACTGACTGACTGACTGACTGACTGACTGACTGAGACTGACTGACTGCTTTAGTGACTAACTGACTGCACAGGACTGACCGACTGACTGACTGACTGACTGCCTGACTGACTGACTGACTGAATGACAGACTGACTGAGACTAAATGACTGACTGCTTGACTGACTGGCTGAAGGACTAACTGACTGACTGAGTGACTGACTGACTGGACTGACTGACTGAGACTGAATGACTGAGTGCTTGACTGATTGACTGTCAGACTGACTGACTGACTTCGCAAAAGGGAAAAGTAAAAAAAAAGAATTATAAAATTAGAAAAAAATATTTGCATTTAAGATTTCCTTTCCGGCTGGGATTTGAACCCAGGGCGACACTCATGGAACCCCAACGCTCTCGCCAGTATACTATCGGATCTCTGTTGATCGGTGTCTTAATTATAATAAAAACAAAAAATGCACCTTAGTAATTATTGATCTAAAATCTTTGAAATCTAAAGGTCAAATGATTAAACTGACTCAGAATTTTCTTCCGTACATAAATAATCCATATTTGCAAAAGAAAGAAATTGAAAAAAAAAGAATCTTCAAATTAGAAGAGAAATATATACATGGAAGATTTTCGTTCCGGCCGGGACTCGAACCCAGTACCACGCGCTTGGAACCCAACGGTCTAGCCATTAGGCTATCGGAGCTCTGTCGATGGAAGTCTTAAATATAATAAAAACAAAAAATGCACCTTGGTAATTATTGATTCAAACACTTTGAAATTTACAGGTCGAATAATTAAACTGACTCAGAATTTTTCTCCCTACATAAATAATCAATATTCGCAAAAGAGAAAAATTAAAAAAAAGAAGAAGAAATTTCAAATTAGAAACTAAAAGTATACATTGAAGATTTTCGTTCAGGCTGGGACTCGAACCCAGAGCCACTCGCTTGGAAGCCTAAAACTCCAGCCATTAGTCTATGGGAGCTCTGTCGGTGGGAGTTTTAAATATAATAAAAACAAAAAATGCACCTTGGTAATTGTTTATTTAAACACTTTGAAATCTTCGTGTCGAAAAATTAAACTGACTCAGAATTTTCTTCCCTACATAAATAATCAATAATTGCAAAGGAAAGAAATTGAAAAAAAAAAGAATTTTCAAATTAGAAAAGAAATATATACATTGAAGATATTCGCTCCGGCTGGGACTCGAACCCAGGCCACTCGCTTGGAAGACCAGCGGTCTAGCCATTACGCTATCGGAGTTCTGTCGAACGGAGTCTTACTGCCTGACTGATACTGCCTGACTGACAGACTGACTCACTGACTGACTGATACTGACTGACTGAGTCACTGACTGACCGAGACTGACTGACTAACTGCCTGACTGACTGAGACTGGACTGACTGACTGACTGACTGACTGACTAACTGACTGACTGAGACTGACTGACTGACTGCTTGACTCTCTGACTGGCTATTTCACTGACTGACTGATTAACTAAATGACTGACTGACACTGACTGACTGACTGCTTGACTACCTGACTGACTGCTTGACTGACTAACTGACTGGACAGGACTGACCGACTGACTGACTTACAGACTGACTGAATAAGGATGACTGACAGACTGACTGAATAAGGCTGACTGACTGAATAAGGCTGACCGACTGACTGAATAAGGCTGACCGACTGAGTGACTGCCTGACTGACTGACTGACTGAATGACTGACTGACTGACTGACCGAGACTGACTGACTGACTGACTGAGACTGGACTGGACTGACTGACTGCTTTAGTGACTAACTGACTGCACAGGACTGACCGACTGACTGACTGACTGACTGCCTGACTGACTGAATGACTGACTGACTGAGACTAAATGACTGACTGCTTGACTGACTGGCTGAAGGACTAACTGACTGACTGAGTGACTGACTGACTGGACTGACTGACTGAGACTGAATGACTGAGTGCTTGACTGATTGACTGTCAGACTGACTGACTGACTTCGCAAAAGGGAAAAATAAAAAAAAAAAGAATTATAAAATTAGAAAAAAATATTTGCATTTAAGATTTCCTTTCCGGCCGGGACTCGAACCCAGTACCACGCGCTAGGAACCCAACGGTCTAGCCATTAGGCTATAGGAGCTCTGTCGATGGAAGTCTTAAATATAATAAAAACAAAAAATGCACCTTGGTAATTATTGATTCAAACACTTTGAAATTTACAGGTCGAATAATTAAACTGACTCAGAATTTTTCTCCCTACATAAATAATCAATATTCGCAAAAGAGAAAAATTAAAAAAAAAAGAAGAAGAAATTTCAAATTAGAAACTAAACGTATACATTGAAGATTTTCGTTCAGGCTGGGACTCGAACCCATTACCACTCGCTTGGAAGCCTAACACTCTAGCCATTAGTCTATGGGAGCTCTGTCGGTGGGAGTTTTAAATATAATAAAAACAAAAAATGCACCTTGGTAATTGTTTATTTAAACACTTTGAAATCTTCGTGTCGAAAAATTAAACTGACTCAGAATTTTCTTCCCTACATAAATAATCAATAATTGCAAAGGAAAGAAATTGAAAAAAAAAAGAATTTTCAAATTAGAAAAGAAATATATACATTGAAGATATTCGCTCCGGCTGGGACTCGAACCCAGGCCACTCGCTTGGAAGACCAGCGGTCTAGCCATTAGGCTATCGGAGTTCTGTCGAGCGGAGTCTTACTGCCTGACTGATACTGCCTGACTGACAGACTGACTCACTGACGGACTGATACTGACTGACTGACTCACTGACTGACCGAGACTGACTGACTGACTGACTGACTGACTGACTGACTGACTGACTGTCTGACTGACTAACTGACTGACTGCTTGACTCTCTGACTGGCTATTTCACTGACTGACTGAATGACTAAATGACTGACTGACACTGACTGACTGACTGCTTGACTACCTGACAGACTGACTGACTGACAGACTGACTGAATAAGGCTGACCGACTGACTGACTGCCTGACTGACTGACTGACTGACTGAGACTGACTGACTGCTTTAGTGACTAACTGACTGACTGAGACTGACTGACTGCTTTAGTGACTAACTGACTGCACAGGACTGACCGACTGACTGACTGACTGACTGCCTGACTGACTGACTGACTGAAAGACTGACTGACTGAGACTAAATGACTGACTGCTTGACTGACTGGCTGAAGGACTAACTGACTGACTGAGTGACTGACTGACTGGACTGACTGACTGAGACTGAATGACTGAGTGCTTGACTGATTGACTGTCAGACTGACTGACTGACTTCGCAAAAGGGAAAAATAAAAAAAAAAAGAATTATGAAATTAGAAAAAAATATTTGCATTTAAGATTTCCTTTCCGGCTGGGATTTGAACCCAGGGCGACACTCATGGAACCCCAACGCTCTCGCCAGTATACTATCGGATCTCTGTTGATCGGTGTCTTAATTATAATAAAAACAAAAAATGCACCTTAGTAATTATTGATCTAAAATCTTTGAAATCTAAAGGTCGAATGATTAAACTGACTCAGAATTTTCTTCCGTACATAAATAATCCATATTTGCAAAAGAAAGAAATTGAAAAAAAAAGAATCTTCAAATTAGAAGAGAAATATATACATGGAAGATTTTCGTTCCGGCCGGGACTCGAACCCAGTACCACGCGCTTGGAACCCAACGGTCTAGCCATTAGGCTATCGGAGCTCTGTCGATGGAAGTCTTAAATATAATAAAAACAAAAAATGCAACTTGGTAATTATTGATTCAAACACTTTGAAATTTACAGGTCGAATAATTAAACTGACTCAGAATTTTTCTCCCTACATAAATAATCAATATTCGCAAAAGAGAAAAATTAAAAAAAAAGAAGAAGAAATTTCAAATTAGAAACTAAAAGTATACATTGAAGATTTTCGTTCAGGCTGGGACTCGAACCCAGGGCCACTCGCTTGGAAGCCTAACACTCCAGCCATTAGTCTATGGGAGCTCTGTCGGTGGGAGTTTTAAATATAATAAAAACAAAAAATGCACCTTGGTAATTGTTTATTTAAACACTTTGAAATCTTCGTGTCGAAAAATTAAACTGACTCAGAATTTTCTTCCCTACATAAATAATCAATAATTGCAAAGGAAAGAAATTGAAAAAAAAAAGAATTTTCAAATTAGAAAAGAAATATATACATTGAAGATATTCGCTCCGGCTGGGACTCAAACCCAGGCCACTCGCTTGGAAGACCAGCGGTCTAGCCATTAGGCTATCGGAGTTCTGTCGAACGGAGTCTTACTGCCTGACTGATACTGCCTGACTGACAGACTGACTCACTGACTGACTGATACTGACTGACTGAGTCACTGACTGACCGAGACTGACTGACTAACTGCCTGACTGACTGAGACTGGACTGACTGACTGACTGACTAACTGACTGACTGAGACTGACTGACTGACTGCTTGACTCTCTGACTGGCTATTTCACTGACTGACTGATTGACTAAATGACTGACTGACACTGACTGACTGACTGCTTGACTACCTGACTGACTGCTTGACTGACTAACTGACTGGACAGGACTGACCGACTGACTGACTGACAGACTGACTGAATAAGGATGACTGACAGACTGACTGAATAAGGCTGACTGACTGAATAAGGCTGACCGACTGACTGAATAAGGCTGACCGACTGAGTGACTGCCTGACTGACTGACTGACTGAATGACTGACTGACTGACTGACCGAGACTGACTGACTGACTGACTGAGACTGGACTGGACTGACTGACTGCTTTAGTGACTAACTGACTGCACAGGACTGACCGACTGACTGACTGACTGACTGCCTGACTGACTGAATGACTGACTGACTGAGACTAAATGACTGACTGCTTGACTGACTGGCTGAAGGACTAACTGACTGACTGAGTGACTGACTGACTGGACTGACTGACTGAGACTGAATGACTGAGTGCTTGACTGATTGACTGTCAGACTGACTGACTGACTTCGCAAAAGGGAAAAATAAAAAAAAAAGAATTATAAAATTAGAAAAAAATATTTGCATTTAAGATTTCCTTTCCGGCCGGGACTCGAACCCAGTACCACGCGCTAGAAACCCAACGGTCTAGCCATTAGGCTATCGGAGCTCTGTCGATGGAAGTCTTAAATATAATAAAAACAAAAAATGCACCTTGGTAATTATTGATTCAAACACTTTGAAATTTACAGGTCGAATAATTAAACTGACTCAGAATTTTTCTCCCTACATAAATAATAAATATTCGCAAAAGAGAAAAATTAAAAAAAAAAAGAAGAAGAAATTTCAAATTAGAAACTAAAAGTATACATTGAAGATTTTCGTTCAGGCTGGGACTCGAACCCAGGGCCACTCGCTTGGAAGCCTAACACTCTAGCCATTAGTCTATGGGAGCTCTGTCGGTGGGAGTTTAAAATATAATAAAAACAAAAAATGCACCTTGGTAATTGTTTATTTAAACACTTTGAAATCTTCGTGTCGAAAAATTAAACTGACTCAGAATTTTCTTCCCTACATAAATAATCAATAATTGCAAAGGAAAGAAATTGAAAAAAAAAAGAATTTTCAAATTAGAAAAGAAATATATACATTGAAGATATTCGCTCCGGCTGGGACTCGAACCCAGGCCACTCGCTTGGAAGACCAGCGGTCTAGCCATTAGGCTATCGGAGTTCTGTCGAGCGGAGTCTTACTGCCTGACTGATACTGCCTGACTGACAGACTGACTCACTGACTGACTGATACTGACTGACTGACTCACTGACTGACCGAGACTGACTGACTAACTGCCTGACTGACTGAGACTGGACTGACTGACTGACTGACTGACTGACTGACTAACTGACTGACTGAGACTGACTGACTGACTGCTTGACTCTCTGACTGGCTATTTTACTGACTGACTGAATGACTAAATGACTGACTGACACTGACTGACTGACTGCTTGACTACCTGACTGACTGCTTGACTGACTAACTGACTGGACAGGACTGACCGACTGACTGACTGACAGACTGACTGAATAAGGATGACTGACAGACTGACTGAATAAGGCTGACTGACTGACTGACTGACAGACTGACTGAATAAGGCTGACCGACTGACTGACTGCCTGACTGACTGACTGACTGAATGACTGACTGACTGACTGACCGAGACTGACTGACTGAGACTGGACTGGACTGACTGACTGACTGACTGACTGAGACTGACTGACAGCTTTAGTGACTAACTGACTGCACAGGACTGATCGCCTGACTGACTGACTGACTGCCTGACTGACTGACTGACTGAATGACTGACTGACTGAGACTAAATGACTGACTGCTTGACTGACTGGCTGAAGGACTAACTGACTGACTGAGTGACTGACTGACTGGACTGACTGACTGAGACTGAATGCCTGAGTGCTTGACTGATTGACTGTCAGACTGACTGACTGACTTCGCAAAAGGGAAAAATAAAAAAAAAAGAATTATAAAATTAGAAAAAAATATTTGCATTTAAGATTTCCTTTCCGGCCGGGACTCGAACCCAGTACCACGCGCTAGAAACCCAACGGTCTAGCCATTAGGCTATCGGAGCTCTGTCGATGGAAGTCTTAAATATAATAAAAACAAAAAATGCACCTTGGTAATTATTGATTCAAACACTTTGAAATTTACAGGTCGAATAATTAAACTGACTCAGAATTTTTCTCCCTACATAAATAATCAATATTCGCAAAAGAGAAAAATTAAAAAAAAAGAAGAAGAAATTTCAAATTAGAAACTAAAAGTATACATTGAAGATTTTCGTTCAGACTGGGACTCGAACCCAGGGCCACTCGCTTGGAAGCCTAACACTCTAGCCATTAGTCTATGGGAGCTCTGTCGGTGGGAGTTTAAAATATAATAAAAACAAAAAATGCACCTTGGTAATTGTTTATTTAAACACTTTGAAATCTTCGTGTCGAAAAATTAAACTGACTCAGAATTTTCTTCCCTACATAAATAATCAATAATTGCAAAGGAAAGAAATTGAAAAAAAAAAAAGAATTTTCAAATTAGAAAAGAAATACATACATTGAAGATATTCGCTCCGGCTGGGACTCGAACCCAGGCCACTCGCTTGGAAGACCAGCGGTCTAGCCATTAGGGTATCGGAGTTCTGTCGAGCGGAGTCTTACTGCCTGACTGATACTGCCTGACTGACAGACTGACTCACTGACTGACTGATACTGACTGACTGACTCACTGACTGACCGAGACTGACTGACTAACTGCCTGACTGACTGAGACTGGACTGACTGACTGACTGACTGACTGACTGACTAACTGACTGACTGAGACTGACTGACTGACTGCTTGACTCTCTGACTGGCTATTTCACTGACTGACTGAATGACTAAATGACTGACTGACACTGACTGACTGACTGCTTGACTGACTAACTGACTGGACAGGACTGACCGACTGACTGACTGACAGACTGACTGAATAAGGATGACTGACAGACTGACTGACAGACTGACTGAATAAGGCTGACCGACTGACTGACTGCCTGACTGACTGACTGACTGAATGACTGACTGACTGACTGACCGAGACTGACTGACTGACTGACTGAGACTGGACTGGACTGACTGACTGACTGACTGACTGAGACTGACTGACTGCTTTAGTGACTAACTGACTGCAAAGGACTGACCGACTGACTGACTGACTGACTGACTGACTGACTGACTGACTGACTGAATGACTGACTGACTGAGACTAAATGACTGACTGCTTGACTGACTGGCTGAAGGACTAACTGACTGACTGAGTGACTGACTGACTGGACTGACTGACTGAGACTGAATGACTGAGTGCTTGACTGATTGACTGTCAGACTGACTGACTGACTTCGCAAAAGGGAAAAATAAAAAAAAAAGAATTATAAAATTAGAAAAAAATATTTGCATTTAAGATTTCCTTTCCGGCCGGGACTCGAACCCAGTACCACGCGCTAGGAACCCAACGGTCTAGCCATTAGGCTATCGGAGCTCTGTCGATGGAAGTCTTAAATATAACAAAAACAAAAAATGCACCTTGGTAATTATTGATTCAAACACTTTGAAATTTACAGGTCGAATAATTAAACTGACTCAGAATTTTTCTCCCTACATAAATAATCAATATTCGCAAAAGAGAAAAATTAAAAAAAAAAGAAGAAGAAATTTCAAATTAGAAACTAAAAGTATACATTGATGATTTTCGTTCAGGCTGGGACTCGAACCCAGTACCACGCGCTCGGAACCCAACGGTCTAGCCATTAGGCTATCGGAGCTCTGTCGATGGAAGTCTTAAATATAATAAAAACAAAAAATGCACCTTGGTAATTATTGATTCAAACACTTTGAAATTTACAGGTCGAATAATTAAACTGACTCAGAATTTTTCTCCCTACATAAATAATCAATGTTCGCAAAAGAGAAAAATTAAAAAAAAAAGAAGAAGAAATTTCAAATTAGAAACTAAAAGTATACATTGAAGATTTTCGTTCAGGCTGGGACTCGAACCCAGGGCCACTCGCTTGGAAGCCTAACACTCTAGCCATTAGTCTATGGGAGCTCTGTCGGTGGGAGTTTTAAATATAATAAAAACAAAAAATGCACCTTGGTAATTGTTTATTTAAACACTTTGAAATCTTCGTGTCGAAAAATTAAACTGACTCAGAATTTTCTTCCCTACATAAATAATCAATAATTGCAAAGGAAAGAAATTGAAAAAAAAAAGAATTTTCAAATTAGAAAAGAAATATATACATTGAAGATATTCGCTCCGGCTGGGACTCGAACCCAGGCCACTCGCTTGGAAGACCAGCGGTCTAGCCATTAGGCTATCGGAGTTCTGTCGCGCGGAGTCTTACTGCCTGACTGATACTGCCTGACTGACAGACTGACTCACTGACTGACTGATACTGACTGACTGACTCACTGACTGACCGAGACTGACTGACTAACTGCCTGACTGACTGAGACTGGACTGACTGACTGACTGACTGACTGACTAACTGACTGACTGAGACTGACTGACTGACTGCTTGACTCTCTGACTGGCTATTTCACTGACTGACTGAATGACTAAATGACTGACTGACACTGACTGACTGACTGCTTGACTACCTGACTGACTGCTTGACTGACTAACTGACTGGACAGGACTGACCGACTGACTGACTGACAGACTGACTGAATAAGGATGACTGACAGACTGACTGAATAAGGCTGACTGACTGACTGACTGACAGACTGACTGAATAAGGCTGACCGACTGAAAGACTGCCTGACTGACTGACTGACTGAATGACTGACTGACTGACTGACCGAGATTGACTGACTGACTGACTGAGACTGGACTGGACTGACTGACTGACTGACTGACTGAGACTGACTGACTGCTTTAGTGACTAACTGACTGCACAGGTCTGACCGACTGACTGACTGACTGACTGCCTGACTGACTGACTGACTGAATGACTGACTGACTGAGACTAAATGACTGACTGCTTGACTGACTGGCTGAAGGACTAACTGACTGACTGAGTGACTGACTGACTGGACTGACTGACTGAGACTGAATGCCTGAGTGCTTGACTGATTGACTGTCAGACTGACTGACTGACTTCGCAAAAGGGAAAAATAAAAAAAAAAGAATTATAAAATTAGAAAAAAATATTTGCATTTAAGATTTCCTTTCCGGCCGGGACTCGAACCCAGTACCACGCGCTAGAAACCCAACGGTCTAGCCATTAGGCTATCGGAGCTCTGTCGATGGAAGTCTTAAATATAATAAAAACAAAAAATGCACCTTGGTAATTATTGATTCAAACACTTTGAAATTTACAGGTCGAATAATTAAACTGACTCAGAATTTTTCTCCCTACATAAATAATCAATATTCGCAAAAGAGAAAAATTAAAAAAAAAAGAAGAAGAAATTTCAAATTAGAAACTAAAAGTATACATTGAAGATTTTCGTTCAGGCTGGGACTCGAACCCAGGGCCACTCGCTTGGAAGCCTAACACTCTAGCCATTAGTCTATGGGAGCTCTGTCGGTGGGAGTTTAAAATATAATAAAAACAAAAAATGCACCTTGGTAATTGTTTATTTAAACACTTTGAAATCTTCGTGTCGAAAAATTAAACTGACTCAGAATTTTCTTCCCTACATAAATAATCAATAATTGCAAGGGAAAGAAATTGAAAAAAAAAAGAATTTTCAAATTAGAAAAGAAATATATACATTGAAGATATTCGCTCCGGCTGGGACTCGAACCCAGGCCACTCGCTTGGAAGACCAGCGGTCTAGCCATTAGGCTATCGGAGTTCTGTCGAGCGGAGTCTTACTGCCTGACTGATACTGCCTGACTGACAGACTGACTCACTGACTGACTGATACTGACTGACTGACTCACTGACTGACCGAGACTGACTGACTAACTGCCTGACTGACTGAGACTGGACTGACTGACTGACTGACTGACTGACTGACTAACTGACTGACTGAGACTGACTGACTGACTGCTTGACTCTCTGACTGGCTATTTTACTGACTGACTGAATGACTAAATGACTGACTGACACTGACTGACTGACTGCTTGACTACCTGACTGACTGCTTGACTGACTAACTGACTGGACAGGACTGACCGACTGACTGACTGACAGACTGACTGAATAAGGATGACTGACAGACTGACTGAATAAGGCTGACTGACTGACTGACTGACAGACTGACTGAATAAGGCTGACCGACTGACTGACTGCCTGACTGACTGACTGACTGAATGACTGACTGACTGACTGACCGAGACTGACTGACTGAGACTGGACTGGACTGACTGACTGACTGACTGACTGAGACTGACTGACAGCTTTAGTGACTAACTGACTGCACAGGACTGACCGCCTGACTGACTGACTGACTGCCTGACTGACTGACTGACTGAATGACTGACTGACTGAGACTAAATGACTGACTGCTTGACTGACTGGCTGAAGGACTAACTGACTGACTGAGTGACTGACTGACTGGACTGACTGACTGAGACTGAATGCCTGAGTGCTTGACTGATTGACTGTCAGACTGACTGACTGACTTCGCAAAAGGGAAAAATAAAAAAAAAAGAATTATAAAATTAGAAAAAAATATTTGCATTTAAGATTTCCTTTCCGGCCGGGACTCGAACCCAGTACCACGCGCTAGAAACCCAACGGTCTAGCCATTAGGCTATCGGAGCTCTGTCGATGGAAGTCTTAAATATAATAAAAACAAAAAATGCACCTTGGTAATTATTGATTCAAACACTTTGAAATTTACAGGTCGAATAATTAAACTGACTCAGAATTTTTCTCCCTACATAAATAATCAATATTCGCAAAAGAGAAAAATTAAAAAAAAAGAAGAAGAAATTTCAAATTAGAAACTAAAAGTATACATTGAAGATTTTCGTTCAGGCTGGGACTCGAACCCAGGGCCACTCGCTTGGAAGCCTAACACTCTAGCCATTAGTCTATGGGAGCTCTGTCGGTGGGAGTTTAAAATATAATAAAAACAAAAAATGCACCTTGGTAATTGTTTATTTAAACACTTTGAAATCTTCGTGTCGAAAAATTAAACTGACTCAGAATTTTCTTCCCTACATAAATAATCAATAATTGCAAAGGAAAGAAATTGAAAAAAAAAAAGAATTTTCAAATTAGAAAAGAAATACATACATTGAAGATATTCGCTCCGGCTGGGACTCGAACCCAGGCCACTCGCTTGGAAGACCAGCGGTCTAGCCATTAGGCTATCGGAGTTCTGTCGAGCGGAGTCTTACTGCCTGACTGATACTGCCTGACTGACAGACTGACTCACTGACTGACTGATACTGACTGACTGACTCACTGACTGACCGAGACTGACTGACTAACTGCCTGACTGACTGAGACTGGACTGACTGACTGACTGACTGACTGACTGACTAACTGACTGACTGAGACTGACTGACTGACTGCTTGACTCTCTGACTGGCTATTTCACTGACTGACTGAATGACTAAATGACTGACTGACACTGACTGACTGACTGCTTGACTGACTAACTGACTGGACAGGACTGACCGACTGACTGACTGACAGACTGACTGAATAAGGATGACTGACAGACTGACTGACAGACTGACTGAATAAGGCTGACCGACTGACTGACTGCCTGACTGACTGACTGACTGAATGACTGACTGACTGACTGACCGAGACTGACTGACTGACTGACTGAGACTGGACTGGACTGACTGACTGACTGACTGACTGAGACTGACTGACTGCTTTAGTGACTAACTGACTGCAAAGGACTGACCGACTGACTGACTGACTGACTGACTGACTGACTGACTGACTGACTGAATGACTGACTGACTGAGACTAAATGACTGACTGCTTGACTGACTGGCTGAAGGACTAACTGACTGACTGAGTGACTGACTGACTGGACTGACTGACTGAGACTGAATGACTGAGTGCTTGACTGATTGACTGTCAGACTGACTGACTGACTTCGCAAAAGGGAAAAATAAAAAAAAAAGAATTATAAAATTAGAAAAAAATATTTGCATTTAAGATTTCCTTTCCGGCCGGGACTCGAACCCAGTACCACGCGCTAGGAACCCAACGGTCTAGCCATTAGGCTATCGGAGCTCTGTCGATGGAAGTCTTAAATATAACAAAAACAAAAAATGCACCTTGGTAATTATTGATTCAAACACTTTGAAATTTACAGGTCGAATAATTAAACTGACTCAGAATTTTTCTCCCTACATAAATAATCAATATTCGCAAAAGAGAAAAATTAAAAAAAAAAGAAGAAGAAATTTCAAATTAGAAACTAAAAGTATACATTGATGATTTTCGTTCAGGCTGGGACTCGAACCCAGTACCACGCGCTCGGAACCCAACGGTCTAGCCATTAGGCTATCGGAGCACTGTCGATGGAAGTCTTAAATATAATAAAAACAAAAAATGCACCTTGGTAATTATTGATTCAAACACTTTGAAATTTACAGGTCGAATAATTAAACTGACTCAGAATTTTTCTCCCTACATAAATAATCAATGTTCGCAAAAGAGAAAAATTAAAAAAAAAAGAAGAAGAAATTTCAAATTAGAAACTAAAAGTATATATTGAAGATTTTCGTTCAGGCTGGGACTCGAACCCAGGGCCACTCGCTTGGAAGCCTAACACTCTAGCCATTAGTCTATGGGAGCTCTGTCGGTGGGAGTTTTAAATATAATAAAAACAAAAAATGCACCTTGGTAATTGTTTATTTAAACACTTTGAAATCTTCGTGTCGAAAAATTAAACTGACTCAGAATTTTCTTCCCTACATAAATAATCAATAATTGCAAAGGAAAGAAATTGAAAAAAAAAAGAATTTTCAAATTAGAAAAGAAATATATACATTGAAGATATTCGCTCCGGCTGGGACTCGAACCCAGGCCACTCGCTTGGAAGACCAGCGGTCTAGCCATTAGGCTATCGGAGTTCTGTCGCGCGGAGTCTTACTGCCTGACTGATACTGCCTGACTGACAGACTGACTCACTGACTGACTGATACTGACTGACTGACTCACTGACTGACCGAGACTGACTGACTAACTGCCTGACTGACTGAGACTGGACTGACTGACTGACTGACTAACTGACTGACTGAGACTGACTGACTGACTGCTTGACTCTCTGACTGGCTATTTCACTGACTGACTGAATGACTAAATGACTGACTGACACTGACTGACTGACTGCTTGACTACCTGACTGACTGCTTGACTGACTAACTGACTGGACAGGACTGACCGACTGACTGACTGACAGACTGACTGAATAAGGATGACTGACAGACTGACTGAATAAGGCTGACTGACTGACTGACTGACAGACTGACTGAATAAGGCTGACCGACTGAAAGACTGCCTGACTGACTGACTGACTGAATGACTGACTGACTGACTGACCGAGACTGACTGACTGACTGACTGAGACTGGACTGGACTGACTGACTGACTGACTGACTGAGACTGACTGACTGCTTTAGTGACTAACTGACTGCACAGGTCTGACCGACTGACTGACTGACTGACTGCCTGACTGACTGACTGACTGAATGACTGACTGACTGAGACTAAATGACTGACTGCTTGACTGACTGGCTGAAGGACTAACTGACTGACTGAGTGACTGACTGACTGGACTGACTGACTGAGACTGAATGCCTGAGTGCTTGACTGATTGACTGTCAGACTGACTGACTGACTTCGCAAAAGGGAAAAATAAAAAAAAAAGAATTATAAAATTAGAAAAAAATATTTGCATTTAAGATTTCCTTTCCGGCCGGGACTCGAACCCAGTACCACGCGCTAGAAACCCAACGGTCTAGCCATTAGGCTATCGGAGCTCTGTCGATGGAAGTCTTAAATATAATAAAAACAAAAAATGCACCTTGGTAATTATTGATTCAAACACTTTGAAATTTACAGGTCGAATAATTAAACTGACTCAGAATTTTTCTCCCTACATAAATAATCAATATTCGCAAAAGAGAAAAATTAAAAAAAAAAAGAAGAAGAAATTTCAAATTAGAAACTAAAAGTATACATTGAAGATTTTCGTTCAGGCTGGGACTCGAACCCAGGGCCACTCGCTTGGAAGCCTAACACTCTAGCCATTAGTCTATGGGAGCTCTGTCGGAGGGAGTTTAAAATATAATAAAAACAAAAAATGCACCTTGGTAATTGTTTATTTAAACACTTTGAAATCTTCGTGTCGAAAAATTAAACTGACTCAGAATTTTCTTCCCTACATAAATAATCAATAAGTGCAAAGGAAAGAAATTGAAAAAAAAAAGAATTTTCAAATTAGAAAAGAAATACATACATTGAAGATATTCGCTCCGGCTGGGACTCGAACCCAGGCCACTCGCTTGGAAGACCAGCGGTCTAGCCATTAGGCTATCGGAGTTCTGTCGAGCGGAGTCTTACTGCCTGACTGATACTGCCTGACTGACAGACTGACTCACTGACTGACTGATACTGACTGACTGACTCACTGACTGACCGAGACTGACTGACTAACTGCCTGACTGACTGAGACTGGACTGACTGACTGACTGACTGACTGACTGACTAACTGACTGACTGAGACTGACTGACTGACTGCTTGACTCTCTGACTGGCTATTTCACTGACTGCTTGACTGACTAACTGACTGGACAGGACTGACCGACTGACTGACTGACAGACTGACTGAATAAGGATGACTGACAGACTGACTGACAGACTGACTGAATAAGGCTGACCGACTGACTGACTGCCTGCCTGACTGACTGACTGAATGACTGACTGACTGACTGACCGAGACTGACTGACTGACTGACTGACTGACTGAATGACTGACTGACTGACTGACCGAGACTGACTGACTGACTGACTGAGACTGGACTGGACTGACTGACTGACTGACTGACTGAGACAGACTGACTGCTTTAGTGACTAACTGACTGCAAAGGACTGACCGACTGACTGACTGACTGACTGACTGACTGACTGACTGACTGACTGAATGACTGACTGACTGAGACTAAATGACTGACTGCTTGACTGACTGGCTGAAGGACTAACTGACTGACTGAGTGACTGACTGACTGGACTGACTGACTGAGACTGAATGACTGAGTGCTTGACTGATTGACTGTCAGACTGACTGACTGACTTCGCAAAAGGGAAAAATAAAAAAAAAAGAATTATAAAATTAGAAAAAAATATTTGCATTTAAGATTTCCTTTCCGGCCGGGACTCGAACCCAGTACCACGCGCTAGGAACCCAACGGTCTAGCCATTAGGCTATCGGAGTTCTGTCGATGGAAGTCTTAAATATAATAAAAACAAAAAATGCACCTTGGTAATTATTGATTCAAACACTTTGAAATATACAGGTCGAATAATTAAACTGACTCAGAATTTTTCTCCCTACATAAATAATCAATATTCGCAAAAGAGAAAAATTTAAAAAAAAAGAAGAAGAAATTTCAAATTAGAAACTAAAAGTATACATTGAAGATTTTCGTTCAGGCTGGGACTCGAACCCAGGGCCACTCGCTTGGAAGCCTAACACTCTAGCCATTAGTCTATGGGAGCTCTGTCGGTGGGAGTTTTAAATATAATAAAAACAAAAAATGCACCTTGGTAATTGTTTATTTAAACACTTTGAAATCTTCGTGTCGAAAAATTAAACTGACTCAGAATTTTCTTCTCTACATAAATAATCAATAATTGCAAAGGAAAGAAATTCAAAAAAAAAAAAAGAATTTTCAAATTAGAAAAGAAATATATACATTGAAGATATTCGCTCCGGCTGGGACTCGAACCCAGGCCACTCGCTTGGAAGACCAGCGGTCTAGCCATTAGGCTATCGGAGTTCTGTCGAGCGGAGTCTTACTGCCTGACTGATACTGCCTGACTGACAGACTGACTCACTGACTGACTGATACTGACTGACTGACTCACTGACTGACCGAGACTGACTGACTAACTGCCTGACTGACTGAGACTGAACTGACTGACTGACTGACTAACTGACTGACTGAGACTGACTGACTGACTGCTTGACTCTCTGACTGGCTATTTCACTGACTGACTGAATGACTAAATGACTGACTGACACTGACTGACTGACTGCTTGACTACCTGACTGACTGCTTGACTGACTAACTGACTGGACAGGACTGACCGACTGACTGACTGACAGACTGACTGAATAAGGATGACTGACAGACTGAGTGAATAAGGCTGACTGACTGACTGACTGACAGACTGGCTGAATAAGGTTGACCGTCTGACTGACTGCCTGACTGACTGACTGACTGAATGACTGACTGACTGACTGACCGAAACTGACTGACTGACTGACTGAGACTGGACTGGACTGACTGACTGACTGCCTGACTGACTGACTGACTGAATGACTGACTGACTGAGACTAAATGACTGACTGCTTGACTGACTGGCTGAAGGACTAACTGACTGACTGAGTGACTGACTGACTGGACTGACTGACTGAGACTGAATGACTGAGTGCTTGACTGATTGACTGTCAGACTGACAGACTGACTTCGCAAAAGGGAAAAATTAAAAAAAAGAATTATAAAAAAATATTTGCATTTAAGATTTCCTTTCCGGCTGGGATTTGAACCCAGGGTGACACTCATGGAAGCCCAACGCTCTCGCCAATATACTATCGGATCTCTGTTGAACGGTGTCTTAATTATAATGAAAACAAAAAATGCACCTTAGTAATTATTGATCTAAAATCTTTGAAATCTAAAGGTCGAATGATAAAACTGACTCAGAATTTTCTTCCGTACATAAATAATCCATATTTGCAAAAGAAAGAAATTGAAAAAAGAAGAATCTTCAAATTAGAAGAGAAATATATACATGGAAGATTTTCGTTCCGACCGGGACTCGAACCCAGTACCACGCGCTTGGAACCCAACGGTCTAGCCATTAGGCTATCGGAGCTCTGTCGATGGAAGTCTTAAATATAATAAAAACAAAAAATGCACCTTGGTAATTGTTTATTTAAACACTTTGAAATCTTCGTGTCGAAAAATTAAACTGACTCAGAATTTTCTTCTCTACATAAATAATCAATAATTGCAAAGGAAAGAAATTGAAAAAAAAAAAGAATTTTCAAATTAGAAAAGAAATATATACATTGAAGATATTCGCTCCGGCTGGGACTCGAACCCAGGCCACTCGCTTGGAAGACCAGCGGTCTAGCCATTAGGGTATCGGAGTTCTGTCGAGCGGAGTCTTACTGCCTGACTGACAGACTGACTCACTGACTGACTGATACTGACTGACTGACTCACTGACCGAGACTGACTGACTAACTGCCTGACTGACTGAGACTGGACTGACTGACTGACTGACTGACTGACTGACTAACTGACTGACTGAGACTGACTGACTGACTGCTTGACTCTCTGACTGGCTATTTCACTGACTGACTGAATGACTAAATGACTGACTGACACTGACTGACTGACTGCTTGACTACCTGACTGACTGCTTGACTGACTAACTGACTGGACAGGACTGACCGACTGACTGACTGACAGACTTACTGAATAAGGATGACTGACAGACTGACTGAATAAGGCTGACTGACTGACTGACTGAGAGACTGACTGAATAAGGCTGACCGACTGACTGACTGCCTGACTGACTGACTGACTGAATGACTGACTGACTGACTGACCGAGACTGACTGACTGACTGACTGAGACTGGACTGGACTGACTGACTGACTGACTGACTGACTGCTTTAGTGACTAACTGACTGCACAGGACTGACCGACTGACTAACTGACTGACTGCCTGACTGACTGACTGACTGAATGACTGACTGACTGACTGAATGACTGACTGACTGAGACTAAATGACTGAAGGACTAACTGACTGACTGAGTGACTGACTGACTGGACTGACTGACTGAGACTGAATGACTGAGTGCTTGACTGATTGACTGTCAGACTGACTGACTGACTTCGCAAAAGGGAAAAATAAAAAAAAAGAATTATAAAATTAGAAAAAAATATTTGCATTTAAGATTTCCTTTCCGGCTGGGATTTGAACCCAGGGCGACACTCATGGAAGCCCAACGCCCTCGCCAATATACTATCGGATCTCTGTTGATCGGTGTCTTAATTATAATAAAAACAAAAAATGCACCTTAGTAATTATTGATCTAAAATCTTTGAAATCTAAAGGTCGAATGATTAAACTGACTCAGAATTTTCTTCCGTACATAAATAATCCATATTTGCAAAAGAAAGAAATTGAAAAAAAAAAGAATCTTCAAATTAGAAGAGAAATATATACATGGAAGATTTTCGTTCCGGCCGGGACTCGAACCCAGTACCACGCGCTTGGAACCCAACGGTCTAGCCATTAGGCTATCGGAGCTCTGTCGATGGAAGTCTTAAATATAATAAAAACAAAAAATGCACCTTGGTAATTATTGATTCAAACACTTTGAAATTTACAGGTCGAATAATTAAACTGACTCAGAATTTTTCTCCCTACATAAATAATCAATATTCGCAAAAGAGAAAAATTAAAAAAAAAAGAAGAAGAAATTACAAATTAGAAACTAAAAGTATACATTGAAGATTTTCGTTCAGGCTGGGACTCGAACCCAGGGCCACTCGCTTGGAAGCCTAACACTCTAGCCATTAGTCTATGGGAGCTCTGTCGGTGGGAGTTTTAAATATAATAAAAACAAAAAATGCACCTTGGTAATTGTTTATTTAAACACTTTGAAATCTTCGTGTCGAAAAATTAAACTGACTCAGAATTTTCTTCCCTACATAAATAATCAATAATTGCAAAGGAAAGAAATTGAAAAAAAAAAGAATTTTCAAATTAGAAAAGAAATATATACATTGAAGATATTCGCTCCGGCTGGGACTCGAACCCAGGCCACTCGCTTGGAAGACCAGCGGTCTAGCCATTAGGCTATCGGAGATCTGTCGAGCAAAGTCTTACTGCCTGACTGATACTGCCTGACTGACAGACTGACTCACTGACTGACTGATACTGACTGACTGACTCACTGACTGACCGAGACTGACTGACTAACTGCCTGACTGACTGAGACTGGACTGACTGACTGACTGACTGACTGCTTGACTCTCTGACTGGCTATTTCACTGACTGACTGAATGACTAAATGACTGACTGACACTGACTGACTGACTGCTTGACTACCTGACTGACTGCTTGACTGACTAACTGACTGGACAGGACTGACCGACTGACTGACTGACAGACTGACTGAATAAGGATGACTGACAGACTGACTGAATAAGGCTGACTGACTGACTGACTGACAGACTGACTGAATAAGGCTGACCGACTGACTGACTGCCTGACTGACTGACTGACTGAATGACTGACTGACTGACTGACCGAGACTGACTGACTGACTGACTGAGACTGGACTGGACTGACTGACTGACTGAGACTGACTGACTGACTGCCTGACTGACTGACTGACTGAATGACTGACTGACTGAGACTAAATGACTGACTGCTTGACTGACTGGCTGAAGGACTAACTGACTGACTGAGTGACTGACTGACTGGACTGACTGACTGAGACTGAATGACTGAGTGCTTGACTGATTGACTGTCAGACTGACTGACTGACTTCTCAAAAAGGGAAAAATAAAAAAAAAAGAATTATAAAATTAGAAAAAAATATTTGCATTTAAGATTTCCTTTCCGGCTGGGAATTGAACCCAGGGCGACACTCATGGAAGCCCAACGCTCTCGCCAATATACTATCGGATCTCTGTTGATCGGTGTCTTAATTATAATAAAAAAAAATGCGCCTTAGTAATTATTGATCTAAAATCTTTGAAATCTAAAGGTCGAATGATTAAACTGACTCAGAATTTTCTTCCGTACATAAATAATCCATATTTGCAAAAGAAAGAAATTGAAAAAAAAAAAGAATCTTCAAATTAGAAGAGAAATATATACATGGAAGATTTTCGTTCCGGCCGGGACTCGAACCCAGTACCACGCGCTTTGAACCCAACGGTCTAGCCATTAGGCTATCGGAGCTCGGTCGATGGAAGTCTTAAATATAATAAAAACAAAAAATGCACCTTGGTAATTATTGATTCAAACACTTTGAAATTTACAGGTCGAATAATTAAACTGACTCAGAATTTTTCTCCCTACATAAATAATCAATATTCGCAAAAGAGAAAAATTAAAAAAAAAAGAAGAAGAAATTTCAAATTAGAAACTAAAAGTATACATTGAAGATTTTCGTTCAGGCTGGGACTCGAACCCAGGGCCACTCGCTTGGAAGCCTAACACTCTAGCCATTAGTCTATGGGAGCTCTGTCGGTGGGAGTTTTAAATATAATAAAAACAAAAAATGCACCTTGGTAATTGTTTATTTAAACACTTTGAAATCTTCGTGTCGAAAAATTAAACTGACTCAGAATTTTCTTCCCTACATAAATAATCAATAATTGCAAAGGAAAGAAATTGAAAAAAAAAAAGAATTTTCAAATTAGAAAAGAAATATATACATTGAAGATATTCGCTCCGGCTGGGACTCGAACCCAGGCCACTCGCTTGGAAGACCAGCGGTCTAGCCATTAGGCTATCGGAGTTCTGTCGAGCAAAGTCTTACTGCCTGACTGATACTGCCTGACTGACAGACTGACTCACTGACTGACTGATACTGACTGACTGACTCACTGACTGACCGAGACTGACTGACTAACTGCCTGACTGACTGAGACTGGACTGACTGACTGACTGACTGACTGCTTGACTCTCTGACTGGCTATTTCACTGACTGACTGAATGACTAAATGACTGACTGACACTGACTGACTGACTGCTTGACTACCTGACTGACTGCTTGACTGACTAACTGACTGGACAGGACTGACCGACTGACTGACTGACAGACTGACTGAATAAGGATGACTGACAGACTGACTGAATAAGGCTGACTGACTGACTGACTGACAGACTGACTGAATAAGGCTGACCGACTGACTGACTGCCTGACTGACTGACTGACTGAATGACTGACTGACTGACTGACCGAGACTGACTGACTGACTGACTGAGACTGGACTGGACTGACTGACTGACTGAGACTGACTGACTGACTGCCTGACTGACTGACTGACTGAATGACTGACTGACTGAGACTAAATGACTGACTGCTTGACTGACTGGCTGAAGGACTAACTGACTGACTGAGTGACTGACTGACTGGACTGACTGACTGAGACTGAATGACTGAGTGCTTGACTGATTGACTGTCAGACTGACTGACTGACTTCTCAAAAAGGGAAAAATAAAAAAAAAAAGAATTATAAAATTAGAAAAAAATATTTGCATTTAAGATTTCCTTTCCGGCTGGGATTTGAACCCAGGGCGACACTCATGGAAGCCCAACGCCCTCGCCAATATACTATCGGATCTCTGTTGATCGGTGTCTTAATTATAATAAAAACAAAAAATGCACCTTAGTAATTATTGATCTAAAATCTTTGAAATCTAAAGGTCGAATGATTAAACTGACTCAGAATTTTCTTCCGTACATAAATAATCCATATTTGCAAAAGAAAGAAATTGAAAAAAAAAAGAATCTTCAAATTAGAAGAGAAATATATACATGGAAGATTTTCGTTCCGGCCGGGACTCGAACCCAGTACCACGCGCTTGGAACCCAACGGTCTAGCCATTAGGCTATCGGAGCTCTGTCGATGGAAGTCTTAAATATAATAAAAACAAAAAATGCACCTTGGTAATTATTGATTCAAACACTTTGAAATTTACAGGTCGAATAATTAAACTGACTCAGAATTTTTCTCCCTACATAAATAATCAATATTCGCAAAAGAGAAAAATTAAAAAAAAAAGAAGAAGAAATTTCAAATTAGAAACTAAAAGTATACATTGAAGATTTTCGTTCAGGCTGGGACTCGAACCCAGGGCCACTCGCTTGGAAGCCTAACACTCTAGCCATTAGTCTATGGGAGCTCTGTCGGTGGGAGTTTTAAATATAATAAAAACAAAAAATGCACCTTGGTAATTGTTTATTTAAACACTTTGAAATCTTCGTGTCGAAAAATTAAACTGACTCAGAATTTTCTTCCCTACATAAATAATCAATAATTGCAAAGGAAAGAAATTGAAAAAAAAAAGAATTTTCAAATTAGAAAAGAAATATATACATTGAAGATATTCGCTCCGGCTGGGACTCGAACCCAGGCCACTCGCTTGGAAGACCAGCGGTCTAGCCATTAGGCTATCGGAGTTCTGTCGAGCAAAGTCTTACTGCCTGACTGATACTGCCTGACTGACAGACTGACTCACTGACTGACTGATACTGACTGACTGACTCACTGACTGACCGAGACTGACTGACTAACTGCCTGACTGACTGAGACTGGACTGACTGACTGACTGACTGACTGCTTGACTCTCTGACTGGCTATTTCACTGACTGACTGAATGACTAAATGACTGACTGACACTGACTGACTGACTGCTTGACTACCTGACTGACTGCTTGACTGACTAACTGACTGGACAGGACTGACCGACTGACTGACTGACAGACTGACTGAATAAGGATGACTGACAGACTGACTGAATAAGGCTGACTGACTGACTGACTGACAGACTGACTGAATAAGGCTGACCGACTGACTGACTGCCTGACTGACTGACTGACTGAATGACTGACTGACTGACTGACCGAGACTGACTGACTGACTGACTGAGACTGGACTGGACTGACTGACTGACTGAGACTGACTGACTGACTGCCTGACTGACTGACTGACTGAATGACTGACTGACTGAGACTAAATGACTGACTGCTTGACTGACTGGCTGAAGGACTAACTGACTGACTGAGTGACTGACTGACTGGACTGACTGACTGAGACTGAATGACTGAGTGCTTGACTGATTGACTGTCAGACTGACTGACTGACTTCTCAAAAAGGGAAAAATAAAAAAAAAAGAATTATAAAATTAGAAAAAAATATTTGCATTTAAGATTTCCTTTCCGGCTGGGAATTGAACCCAGGGCGACACTCATGGAAGCCCAACGCTCTCGCCAATATACTATCGGATCTCTGTTGATCGGTGTCTTAATTATAATAAAAAAAAATGCGCCTTAGTAATTATTGATCTAAAATCTTTGAAATCTAAAGGTCGAATGATTAAACTGACTCAGAATTTTCTTCCGTACATAAATAATCCATATTTGCAAAAGAAAGAAATTGAAAAAAAAAAAGAATCTTCAAATTAGAAGAGAAATATATACATGGAAGATTTTCGTTCCGGCCGGGACTCGAACCCAGTACCACGCGCTTTGAACCCAACGGTCTAGCCATTAGGCTATCGGAGCTCGGTCGATGGAAGTCTTAAATATAATAAAAACAAAAAATGCACCTTGGTAATTATTGATTCAAACACTTTGAAATTTACAGGTACAATAATTAAACTGACTCAGAATTTTTCTCCCTACATAAATAATCAATATTCGCAAAAGAGAAAAATTAAAAAAAAAAAGAAGAAGAAATTTCAAATTAGAAACTAAAAGTATACATTGAAGATTTTCGTTCAGGCTGGGACTCGAACCCAGGGCCACTCGCTTGGAAGCCTACCACTCTAGCCATTAGTCTATGGGAGCTCTGTCCGTGGGAGTTTTAAATATAATAAAAACAAAAAATGCACCTTGGTAATTGTTTATTTAAACACTTTGAAATCTTCGTGTCGAAAAATTAAACTGACTCAGAATTTTCTTCCCTACATAAATAATCAATAATTGCAAAGGAAAGAAATTGAAAAAAAAAGGAATTTTCAAATTAGAAAAGAAATATATACATTGAAGATATTCGCTCCGGCTGGGACTCGAACCCAGGCCACTCCCTTGGAAGACCAGCGGTCTAGCCATTAGGCTATCGGAGTTCTGTCGAGCGGAGTCTTACTGCCTGACTGATACTGCCTGACTGACAGACTGACTCACTGACTGACTGATACTGACTGACTGACTCACTGACTGACCGAGACTGACTGACTAACTGCCTGACTGACTGAGACTGGACTGACTGACTGACTGACTGACTGACTGACTAACTGACTGACTGAGACTGACTGACTGACTGCTTGACTCTCTGACTGGCTATTTCACTGACTGACTGAATGACTAAATGACTGACTGACACTGACTGACTGACTGCTTGACTACCTGACTGACTGCTTGACTGACTAACTGACTGGACAGGACTGACCGACTGACTGAATAAGGATGACTGACAGACTGACTGAATAAGGCTGACTGACTGACTGACTGACAGACTGACTGAATAAGGCTGACCGACTGACTGACTGCCTGACTGACTGACTGACTGAATGACTGACTGACTGACTGACCGAGACTGACTGACTGACTGACTGAGACTGGACTGGACTGACTGACTGACTGAGACTGACTGACTGAGACTGACTGACTGCTTTAGTGACTAACTGACTGCACAGGACTGACCGACTAACTGACTGACTGACTGCCTGACTGACTGACTGACTGACTGAATGACTGACTGACTGAGACTAAATGACTGACTGCTTGACTGACTGACTGAAGGACTAACTGACTGACTGAGTGACTGACTGACTGGACTGACTGACTGAGACTGAATGACTGAGTGCTTGACTGATTGACTGTCAGACTGACTGACTGACTTCGCAAAAGGGAAAAATAAAAAAAAAAGAATTATAAAATTAGAAAAAAATATTTGCATTTAAGATTTCCATTCCGGCTGGGATTTGAACCCAGGGCGACACTCATGGAAGCCCAACGCTCTCGCCAATATACTATCGGATCTCTGTTGATCGGTGCCTTAATTATAATAAAAACAAAAAATGCACCTTAGTAATTATTGATCTAAAATCTTTGAAATCTAAAGGTCGAATGATTAAACTGACTCAGAATTTTCTTCCGTACATAAATAATCCATATTTGCAAAAGAAAGAAATTGAAAAAAAAAAGAATCTTCAAATTAGAAGAGAAATATATACATGGAAGATTTTCGTTCCGGCCGGGACTCGAACTCAGTACCACGCGCTTGGAACCCAACGGTCTAGCCATTAGGCTAACGGAGCTCTGTCGATGGATGTCTTAAATATAATAAAAACAAAAAATGCACCTTGGTAATTATTGATTCAAACACTTTGAAATTTACAGGTCGAATAATTAAACTGACTCAGAATTTTTCTCCCTACATAAATAATCAATATTCGCAAAAGAGAAAAATTAAAAAAAAAAGAAGAAGAAATTTCAAATTAGAAACTAAAAGTATACATTGAAGATTTTCGTTCAGGCTGGGACTCGAACCCAGGGCCACTCGCTTGGAAGCCTAACACTCTAGCCATTAGTCTATGGGAGCTCTGTCGGTGGGAGTTTTAAATATAATAAAAACAAAAAATGCACCTTGGTAATTGTTTATTTAAACACTTTGAAATCTTCGTGTCGAAAAATTAAACTGACTCAGAATTTTCTTCCCTACATAAATAATCAATAATTGCAAAGGAAAGAAATTGAAAAAAAAAAGAATTTTCAAATTAGAAAAGAAATATATACATTGAAGATATTCGCTCCGGCTGGGACTCGAACCCAGGCCACTCGCTTGGAAGACCAGCGGTCTAGCCATTAGGCTATCGCAGTTCTGTCGAGCGGAGTCTTACTGCCTGACTGATACTGCCTGACTGACAGACTGACTCACTGACTGACTGATACTGACTGACTGACTCACTGACTGACCGAGACTGACTGACTAACTGCCTGACTGACTGAGACTGGACTGACTGACTGACTGACTGACTGACTGACTAACTGACTGACTGAGACTGACTGACTGACTGCTTGACTCTCTGACTGGCTATTTCACTGACTGACTGAATGACTAAATGACTGACTGACACTGACTGACTGACTGCTTGACTACCTGACTGACTGCTTGACTGACTAACTGACTCTACAGGACTGACCGACTGACTGACTGACAGACTGACTGAATAAGGCTGACTGACTGACTGACTGACAGACTGACTGAATAAGGCTGACCGACTGACTGACTGCCTGACTGACTGACTGACTGACTGACTGAGACTGGACTGGACTGACCGAGACTGACTGACTGACTGACTGAGACTGGACTGGACTGACTGACTGACTGACTGACTGAGACTGACTGACTGCTTTAGTGACTAACTGACTGCACAGGACTGACCGACTGACTGACTGACTGACTGCCTGACTGACTGACTGACTGAATGACTGACTGGCTGAGACTAAATGACTGACTGCTTGACTGACTGGCTGAAGGACTAACTGACTGACTGAGTGACTGACTGACTGGACTGACTGACTGAGACTGAATGACTGAGTGCTTGACTGATTGACTGTCAGACTGACTGACTGACTTCGCAAAAGGGAAAAATAAAAAAAAAAGAATTATAAAATTAGAAAAAAATATTTGCATTTAAGATTTCCATTCCGGCTGGGATTTGAACCCAGGGCGACACTCATGGAAGCCCAACGCGCTCGCCAATATACTATCGGATCTCTGTTGATCGGTGTCTTAATTATAATAAAAACAAAAAATGCACCTTAGTAATTATTGATCTAAAATCTTTGAAATCTAAAGGTCGAATGATTAAACTGACTCAGAATTTTCTTCCGTACATAAATAATCCATATTTGCAAAAGAAAGAAATTGAAAAAAAAAAGAATCTTCAAATTAGAAGAGAAATATATACATGGAAGATTTTCGTTCCGGCCGGGACTCGACCCCAGTACCACGCGCTTTGAACCCAACGGTCTAGCCATTAGGCTATCGGAGCTCGGTCGATGGAAGTCTTAAATATAATAAAAACAAAAAATGCACCTTGGTAATTATTGATTCAAACACTTTGAAATTTACAGGTACAATAATTAAACTGACTCAGAATTTTTCTCCCTACATAAATAATCAATATTCGCAAAAGAGAAAAATTAAAAAAAAAAAGAAGAAGAAATTTCAAATTAGAAACTAAAAGTATACATTGAAGATTTTCGTTCAGGCTGGGACTCGAACCCAGGGCCACTCGCTTGGAAGCCTACCACTCTAGCCATTAGTCTATGGGAGCTCTGTCCGTGGGAGTTTTAAATATAATAAAAACAAAAAATGCACCTTGGTAATTGTTTATTTAAACACTTTGAAATCTTCGTGTCGAAAAATTAAACTGACTCAGAATTTTCTTCCCTACATAAATAATCAATAATTGCAAAGGAAAGAAATTGAAAAAAAAAGGAATTTTCAAATTAGAAAAGAAATATATACATTGAAGATATTCGCTCCGGCTGGGACTCGAACCCAGGCCACTCCCTTGGAAGACCAGCGGTCTAGCCATTAGGCTATCGGAGTTCTGTCGAGCGGAGTCTTACTGCCTGACTGATACTGCCTGACTGACAGACTGACTCACTGACTGACTGATACTGACTGACTGACTCACTGACTGACCGAGACTGACTGACTAACTGCCTGACTGACTGAGACTGGACTGACTGACTGACTGACTGACTGACTGACTAACTGACTGACTGAGACTGACTGACTGACTGCTTGACTCTCTGACTGGCTATTTCACTGACTGACTGAATGACTAAATGACTGACTGACACTGACTGACTGACTGCTTGACTACCTGACTGACTGCTTGACTGACTAACTGACTGGACAGGACTGACCGACTGACTGAATAAGGATGACTGACAGACTGACTGAATAAGGCTGACTGACTGACTGACTGACAGACTGACTGAATAAGGCTGACCGACTGACTGACTGCCTGACTGACTGACTGACTGAATGACTGACTGACTGACTGACCGAGACTGACTGACTGACTGACTGAGACTGGACTGGACTGACTGACTGACTGAGACTGACTGACTGAGACTGACTGACTGCTTTAGTGACTAACTGACTGCACAGGACTGACCGACTAACTGACTGACTGACTGCCTGACTGACTGACTGACTGACTGAATGACTGACTGACTGAGACTAAATGACTGACTGCTTGACTGACTGACTGAAGGACTAACTGACTGACTGAGTGACTGACTGACTGGACTGACTGACTGAGACTGAATGACTGAGTGCTTGACTGATTGACTGTCAGACTGACTGACTGACTTCGCAAAAGGGAAAAATAAAAAAAAAGAATTATAAAATTAGAAAAAAATATTTGCATTTAAGATTTCCATTCCGGCTGGGATTTGAACCCAGGGCGACACTCATGGAAGCCCAACGCGCTCGCCAATATACTATCGGATCTCTGTTGATCGGTGTCTTAATTATAATAAAAACAAAAAATGCACCTTAGTAATTATTGATCTAAAATCTTTGAAATCTAAAGGTCGAATGATTAAACTGACTCAGAATTTTCTTCCGTACATAAATAATCCATATTTGCAAAAGAAAGAAATTGAAAAAAAAAAAGAATCTTCAAATTAGAAGAGAAATATATACATGGAAGATTTTCGTTCCGGCCGGGACTCGACCCCAGTACCACGCGCTTGGAACCCAACGGTCTAGCCATTAGGCTATCGGAGCTCTGTCGATGGAAGTCTTAAATATAATAAAAACAAAAAATGCACCTTGGTAATTATTGATTCAAACACTTTGAAATTTACAGGTCGAATAATTAAACTGACTCAGAATTTTTCTCCCTACATAAATAATCAATATTCGCAAAAGAGAAAAATTAAAAAAAAAAAGAAGAAGAAATTTCAAATTAGAAACTAAAAGTATACATTGAAGATTTTCGTTCAGGCTGGGACTCGAACCCAGGGCCACTCGCTTGGAAGCCTAACACTCTAGCCATTAGTCTATGAGAGCTCTGTCGGTGGGAGTTTTAAATATAATAAAAACAAAAAATGCACCTTGGTAATTGTTTATTTAAACACTTTGAAATCTTCGTGTCGAAAAATTAAACTGACTCAGAATTTTCTTCCCTACATAAATAATCAATAATTGCAAAGGAAAGAAATTGAAAAAAAAAAGAATTTTCAAATTAGAAAAGAAATATATACATTGAAGATATTCGCTCCGGCTGGTACTCGAACCCAGGCCACTCGCTTGGAAGACCAGCGGTCTAGCCATTAGGCTATCGCAGTTCTGTCGAGCGGAGTCTTACTGCCTGACTGATACTGCCTGACTGACAGACTGACTCACTGACTGACTGATACTGACTGACTGACTCACTGACTGACCGAGACTGACTGACTAACTGCCTGACTGACTGAGACTGGACTGACTGACTGACTGACTGACTGACTGACTAACTGACTGACTGAGACTGACTGACTGACTGCTTGACTCTCTGACTGGCTATTTCACTGACTGACTGAATGACTAAATGACTGACTGACACTGACTGACTGACTGCTTGACTACCTGACTGACTGCTTGACTGACTAACTGACTGGACAGGACTGACCGACTGACTGACTGACAGACTGACTGAATAAGGATGACTGACAGACTGACTGAATAAGGCTGACTGACTGACTGACTGACAGACTGACTGAATAAGGCTGACCGACTGACTGACTGAATGACTGAATGACTGACCGAGACTGACTGACTGACTGACTGAGACTGGACTGGACTGACTGACTGGACTGACTGACTGAGACTGAATGACTGAGTGCTTGACTGATTGACTGTCAGACTGACTGACTGACTTCGCAAAAGGGAAAAATAAAAAAAAAAGAATTTTAAAATATTTGCAATTAAGATTTCCTTTCCGGCCTGGACTCGAACCCAGTACCACACGCTAGGAACCCAACGGTCTAGCCATTAGGCTATCGGAGCTCTGTCGATGGAAGTCTTAAATATAATAAAAACAAAAAATGCACCTTGGTAATTATTGATTCAAACACTTTGAAATTTATAGGTCGAATAATTAAACTGACTCAGAATTTTTCTCCCTACATAAATAATCAATATTCGCAAAAGAGAAAAATTAAAAAAAAAAGAAGAAGAAATTTCAAATTAGAAACTAAAAGTATACATTGAAGATTTTCGTTCAGGCTGGGACTCGAACCCAGGGCCACTCGCTTGGAAGCCTAACACTCTAGCCATTAGTCTATGGGAGCTCTGTCGGTGGGAGTTTTAAATATAATAAAAACAAAAAATGCACCTTGGTAATTGTTTATTTAAACACTTTGAAATCTTCGTGTCGAAAAATTAAACTGACTCAGAATTTTCTTCCCTACATAAATAATCAATAATTGCAAAGGAAAGAAATTGAAAAAAAAAGAATTTTCAAATTAGAAACGAAATATATACATTGAAGATATTCGCTCCGGCTGGGACTCGAACCCAGGCCACTCGCTTGGAAGACCAGCGGTCTAGCCATTAGGCTATCGGAGTTCTGTCGAGCGGAGTCTTACTGCCTGACTGATACTGCCTGACTGACAGACTGACTCATTAACTAACTGATACTGACTGACTGACTCACTGACTGACCGAGACTGACTGACTAACTGCCTGACTGACTGAGACTGGACTGACTGACTGACTGACTGACTGACTGACTAACTGACTGACTGAGACTGACTGACTGACTGCTTGGCTCTCTGACTGGCTATTTCACTGACTGACTGAATGACTAAATGACTGACTGCTTGACTGACTAACTGACTGGACAGGACTGACCGACTGACTGACTGACAGACTGACTGAATAAGGATGACTGACAGACTGACTGAATAAGGCTGACTGACTGATTGACTGTCAGACTGACTGACTGACTTCGCAAAGGGGAAAAATAAAAAAAAAAGAATTATAAAATTAGAAAAAAATATTTGCATTTAAGATTTCCTTTCCGGCTGGGATTTGAACCCAGGGCGACACTCATGGAAGCCCAACGCTCTCGCCAATATACTATCGGATCTCTGTTGATCGGTGTCTTAATTATAATAAAAACAAAAAATGCACCTTAGTAATTATTGATCTAAAATCTTTGAAATCTAAAGGTCGAATGATTAAACTGACTCAGAATTTTCTTCCGTACATAAATAATCCATATTTGCAAAAGAAAGAAATTGAAAAAAAAAAAAGAATCTTCAAATTAGAAGAGAAATATATACATGGAAGATTTTCGTTCCGGCCGGGACTCGACCCCAGTACCACGCGCTTGGAACCCAACGGTCTAGCCAATAGGCTATCGGAGCTCTGTCGATGGAAGTCTTAAATATAATAAAAACAAAAAATGCACCTTGGTAATTATTGATTCAAACACTTTGAAATTCACAGGTCGAATATTTAAACTGACTCAGAATTTTTCTCCCTACATAAATAATCAATATTCGCAAAAGAGAAAAATTAAAAAAAAAAGAAGAAGAAATTTCAAATTAGAAACTAAAAGTATACATTGAAGATTTTCGTTCAGGCTGGGACTCGAACCCAGGGCCACTCGCTTGGAAGCCTAACACTCTAGCCATTAGTCTATGAGAGCTCTGTCGGTGGGAGTTTTAAATATAATAAAAACAAAAAATGCACCTTGGTAATTGTTTATTTAAACACTTTGAAATCTTCGTGTCGAAAAATTAAACTGACTCAGAATTTTCTTCCCTACATAAATAATCAATAATTGCAAAGGAAAGAAATTGAAAAAAAAAAGAATTTTCAAATTAGAAAAGAAATATATACATTGAAGATATTCGCTCCGGCTGGTACTCGAACCCAGGCCACTCGCTTGGAAGACCAGCGGTCTAGCCATTAGGCTATCGGAGTTCTGTCGAGCGGAGTCTTACTGCCTGACTGATACTGCCTGACTGACAGACTGACTCACTGACTGACTGATACTGACTGACTGACTCACTGACTGACCGAGACTGACTGACTAACTGCCTGACTGACTGAGACTGGACTGACTGACTGACTGACTGACTGACTGACTAACTGACTGACTGAGACTGACTGACTGACTGCTTGACTCTCTGACTGGCTATTTCACTGACTGACTGAATGACTAAATGACTGACTGACACTGACTAACTGACTGCTTGACTACCTGACTGACTGCTTGACTGACTAACTGACTGGACAGGACTGACCGACTGACTGACTGACAGACTGACTGAATAAGGATGACTGACAGACTGACTGAATAAGGCTGACTGACTGACTGACTGACAGACTGACTGAATAAGGCTGACCGACTGACTGACTGCCTGACTGACTGACTGACTGACTGAATGACCGAGACTGACTGACTGACTGACTGAGACTGGACTGGACTGACTGACTGACTGACTGACTGAGACTGGACTGGACTGACTGACTGACTGACTGAGACTGACTGACTGCTTTAGTGACTAACTGACTGCACAGGACTGACCGACTGACTGACTGACTGCCTGACTGACTGACTGACTGAATGACTGACTGACTGAGACTAAATGACTGACTGCTTGACTGACTGGCTGAAGGACTAACTGACTGACTGAGTGACTGACTGACTGGACTGACTGACTGAGACTGAATGACTGAGTGCTTGACTGATTGACTGTCAGACTGACTGACTGACTTCGCAAAAGGGAAAAATAAAAAAAAAAGAATTATAAAAAATATTTGCATTTAAGATTTCCTTTCCGGCTGGGATTTGAACCCAGGGCGACACTCATGGAAGCCCAACGCTCTCGCCAATATACTATCGGATCTCTGTTAATCGGTGTCTTAATTATAATAAAAACAAAAAATGCACCTTAGTAATTATTGATCTAAAATCTTTTAAATCTAAAGGTCGAATGATTAAACTGACTCAGAATTTTCTTCCGTACATAAATAATCCATATTTGCAAAAGAAAGAAATTGAAAAAAAAAAGAATCTTCAAATTAGAAGAGAAATATATACATGGAAGATTTTCGTTCCGGCCGGGACTCGAACCCAGTACCACGCGCTTGGAACCCAACGGTCTAGCCATTAGGCTATCGGAACTCTGTCGATGGAAGTCTTAAATATAATAAAAACTAAAAATGCACCTTTGTAATTATTGATTCAAACACTTTGAAATTTACAGGTCGAATAATTAAACTGACTCAGAATTTTTCTCCCTACATAAATAATCAATAATAATTTCAAAGGAAAGAAATTGAAAAAAAAAAAGAATTTTCAAATTAGAAAAGAAATATATACATTGAACATATTCGCTCCGGCTGGGACTCGAACCCAGGCCACTCGCTTGGAAGACCAGCGGTCTAGCCATTAGGCTATCGGAGTTCTGTCGAGCGGAGTCTTACTGCCTGACTGATACTGCCTGACTGACAGACTGACTCACTGACTGACTGACTGAGACTGGACTGACTCACTGACTGACCGAGACTGACTGACTAACTGCCTGACTGACTGAGACTGGACTGACTGACTGACTGAGACTGGACTGACTGACTGACTGACTGACTGACTGACTAACTGACTGACTGAGACTGACTGACTGACTGCTTGACTCTCTGACTGGCTATTTCACTGACTGACTGAATGACTAAATGACTGACTGACACTGACTGACTGACTGCTTGACTACCTGACTGACTGCTTGACTGACTAACTGACTGGACAGGACTGACCGACTGACTGACTGACAGACTGACTGAATAAGGATGACTGACAGACTGACTGAATAAGGCTGACTGACTGACTGACTGACAGACTGACTGAATAAGGCTGACCGACTGACTGACTGCCTGACTGACTGACTGACTGAATGACTGACTGACTGACTGACCGAGACTGACTGACTGACTGACTGAGACTGGACTGGACTGGACTGACTGACTGACTGACTGACTGAGACTGACTGACTGCTTTAGTGACTAACTGACTGCACAGGACTGACCGACTGACTGACTGACTGACTGCCTGACTGACTGACTGACTGACTGACTGGACTGACTGACTGAGACTGAATGACTGAGTGCTTGACTGATTGACTGTCAGACTGACTGACTGACTTCGCAAAAGGGAAAAATAAAAAAAAAGAAGAAGAAATTTCAAATTAGAAACTAAAAGTATACATTGAAGATTTTCGTTCAGGCTGGGACTCGAACCCAGGGCCACTCGCTTGGAAGCCTAACACTCTAGCCATTAGTCTATGGGAGCTCTGTCGGCGGGAGTTTTAAATATAATAAAAACAAAAAATGCACCTTGGTAATTGTTTATTTAAACACTTTGAAATCTTCGTGTCGAAAAATTAAACTGACTCAGAATTTTCTTCCCGACATAAATAATCAATAATTGCAAAGGAAAGAAATTGAAAAAAAAAAGAATTTTCAAATTAGAAAAGAAATATATACATTGAAGATATTCGCTCCGGCTGGGACTCGAACCCAGGCCACTCGCTTGGAAGACCAGCGGTCTAGCCATTAGGCTATCGGAGTTCTGTCGAGCGGAGTCTTACTGCCTGACTCATACTGCCTGACTGACAGGCTGACTCACTGACTGACTGACTGAGACTGGACTGACTCACTGACTGACCGAGACTGACTGACTAACTGCCTGACTGACTGAGACTGGACTGACTGACTGACTGACTGACTGACTGACTAACTGACTGACTGAGACTGACTGACTGACTGCTTGACTCTCTAACTGGCTATTTCACTGACTGACTGAATGACTAAATGACTGACTGACACTGACTGACTGACTGCTTGACTACCTGACTGACTGCTTGACTGACTAACTGACTGGACAGGACTGACCGACTGACTGACTGACAGACTGACTGAATAAGGATGACTGACAGACTGACTGAATAAGGCTGACTGACTGACTGACTGACAGACTGACTGAATAAGGCTGACCGACTGACTGACTGCCTGACTGACTGACTGACTGAATGACTGACTGACTGACTGACCGAGACTGACTGACTGACTGACTGAGACTGGACTGGACTGACTGACTGACTGGCTGACTGAGACTGACTGACTGCTTTAGTGACTAACTGACTGCACAGGACTGACCGACTGACTGACTGACTGACTGCCTGACTGACTGACTGACTGAATGACTGAATGACTGAGACTAAATGACTGACTGCTTGACTGACTGGCTGAAGGACTAACTGACTGACTGAGTGACTGACTGACTGGACTGACTGACTGAGACTGAATGACTGAGTGCTTGACTGATTGACTGTCAGACTGACTGACTGACTTCGCAAAAGGGAAAAATAAAAAAAAAAGAATTATAAAATTAGAAAAAAATATTTGCATTTAAGATTTCCTTTCCGGCTGGGATTTGAACCCAGGGCGACACTCATGGAAGCCCAACGCTCTCGCCAATATACTATCGGATCTCTGTTGATCGGTGTCTTAATTATAATAAAAACAAAAAATGCACCTTAGTAATTATTGATCTAAAATCTTTGAAATCTAAAGGTCGAATGATTAAACTGACTCAGAATTTTCTTCCGTACATAAATAATCCATATTTGCAAAAGAAAGAAATTGAAAAAAAAAAGAATCTTCAAATTAGAAGAGAAATATATACATGGAAGATTTTCGTTCCGGCCGGGACTCGAACCCAGTACCACGCGCTTGGAACCCAACGGTCTAGCCATTAGGCTATCGGAGCTCTGTCGATGGAAGTCTTAAATATAATAAAAACTAAAAATGCACCTTTGTAATTATTGATTCAAACACTTTGAAATTTACAGGTCGAATAATTAAACTGACTCAGAATTTTTCTCCCTACATAAATAATCAATAATAATTTCAAAGGAAAGAAATTGAAAGAAAAAAGAATTTTCAAATTAGAAAAGAAATATATACATTGAAGATATTCGCTCCGGCTGGGACTCGAACCCAGGCCACTCGCTTGGAAGACCAGCGGTCTAGCCATTAGGCTATCGGAGTTCTGTCGAGCGGAGTCTTACTGCCTGACTGATACTGCCTGACTGACAGACTGACTCACTGACTGACTGACTGAGACTGGACTGACTCACTGACTGACCGAGACTGACTGACTAACTGCCTGACTGACTGAGACTGGACTGACTGACTGACTGAGACTGGACTGACTGACTGACTGACTGACTGACTGACTAACTGACTGACTGAGACTGACTGACTGACTGCTTGACTCTCTGACTGGCTATTTCACTGACTGACTGAATGACTAAATGACTGACTGACACTGACTGACTGACTGCTTGACTACCTGACTGACTGCTTGACTGACTAACTGACTGGACAGGACTGACCGACTGACTGACTGACAGACTGACTGAATAAGGATGACTGACAGACTGACTGAATAAGGCTGACTGACTGACTAACTGACAGACTGACTGAATAAGGCTGACCGACTGACTGACTGCCTGACTGACTGACTGACTGAATGACTGACTGACTGACTGACCGAGACTGACTGACTGACTGACTGAGACTGGACTGGACTGGACTGACTGACTGACTGACTGACTGAGACTGACTGACTGCTTTAGTGACTAACTGACTGCACAGGACTGACCGACTGACTGACTGACTGACTGCCTGACTGACTGACTGACTGACTGGACTGACTGACTGAGACTGAATGACTGAGTGCTTGACTGATTGACTGTCAGACTGACTGACTGACTTCGCAAAAGGGAAAAATAAAAAAAAAGAAGTAAGTAAAAGTATACATTGAAGATTTTCGTTCAGGCTGGGACTCGAACCCAGGGCCACTCGCTTGGAAGCCTAACACTCTAGCCATTAGTCTATGGGAGCTCTGTCGGTGGGAGTTTTAAATATAATAAAAACAAAAAATGCACCTTGGTAATTGTTTATTTAAACACTTTGAAATCTTCGTGTCGAAAAATTAAACTGACTCAGAATTTTCTTCCGTACATAAATAATCCATATTTGCAAAAGAAAGAAATTGAAAAAAAAAAAAGAATCTTCAAATTAGAAGAGAAATATATACATGGAAGATTTTCGTTCCGGCCGGGACTCGACCCCAGTACCACGCGCTTGGAACCCAACGGTCTAGCCATTAGGCTATCGGAGCTCTGTCGATGGAAGTCTTAAATATAATAAAAACAAAAAATGCACCTTGGTAATTATTGATTCAAACACTTTGAAATTTACAGGTCGAATAATTAAACTGACTCAGAATTTTTCTCCCTACATAAATAATCAATATTCGCAAAAGAGAAAAATTAAAAAAAAAAGAAGAAGAAATTTCAAATTAGAAACTAAAAGTATACATTGAAGATTTTCGTTCAGGCTGGGACTCGAACCCAGGGCCACTCGCTTGGAAGCCTAACACTTTAGCCATTAGTCTATAAGAGCTCTGTCGGTGGGAGTTTTAAATATAATAAAAACAAAAAATGCACCTTGGTAATTGTTCATTTAAACACTTTGAAATCTTCGTGTCGAAAAATTAAACTGACTCAGAATTTTCTTCCCTACATAAATAATCAATAATTGCAAAGGAAAGAAATTGAAAAAAAAAAGAATTTTCAAATTAGAAAAGAAATATATTCATTGAAGATATTCGCTCCGGCTGGTACTCGAACCCAGGCCACTCGCTTGGAAGACCAGCGGTCTAGCCATTAGGCTATCGGAGTTCTGTCGAGCGGAGTCTTACTGCCTGACTGATACTGCCTGACTGACAGACTGACTCACTGACTGACTGATACTGACTGACTGACTCACTGACTGACCGAGACTGACTGACTAACTGCCTGACTGACTGAGACTGGACTGACTGGCTGACTGACTGACTGACTGACTAACTGACTGACTGAGACTGACTGACTGACTGCTTGACTCTCTGACTGGCTATTTCACTGACTGACTGAATGACTAAATGACTGACTGACACTGACTGACTGACTGCTTGACTACCTGACTGAATGCTTGACTGACTAACTGACTGGACAGGACTGACCGACTGACTGACTGACAGACTGACTGAATAAGGATGACTGACAGACTGACTGAATAAGGCTGACTGACTGACTGACTGACTGAATAAGGCTGACCGACTGACTGACTGCCTGACTGACTGACTGACTGACTGAATGACCGAGACTGACTGACTGACTGACTGAGACTGGACTGGACTGACTGACTGACTGACTGACTGAGACTGGACTGGACTGACTGACTGACTGACTGACTGAGACTGACTGACTGCTTTAGTGACTAACTGACTGCACAGGACTGACCGACTGACTGACTGACTGACTGCCTGACTGACTGACTGACTGAATGACTGACTGACTGAGACTAAATGACTGACTGCTTGACTGACTGGCTGAAGGACTAACTGACTGACTGAGTGACTGACTGACTGGACTGACTGACTGAGACTGAATGACTGAGTGCTTGACTGATTGACTGTCAGACTGACTGACTGACTTCGCAAAAGGGAAAAATAAAAAAAAAGAATTATAAAATTAGAAAAAATATTTGCATTTAAGATTTCCTTTCCGGCTGGGATTTGAACCCAGGGCGACACTCATGGAAGCCCAACGCTCTCGCCAATATACTATCGGATCTCTGTTGATCGGTGTCTTAATTATAATAAAAACAAAAAATGCACCTTAGTAATTATTGATCTAAAATCTTTTAAATCTAAAGGTCGAATGATTAAACTGACTCAGAATTTTCTTCCGTACATAAATAATCCATATTTGCAAAAGAAAGAAATTGAAAAAAAAGAATCTTCAAATTAGAAGAGAAATATATACATGGAAGATTTTCGTTCCGGCCGGGACTCGAACCCAGTACCACGCGCTTGGAACCCAACGGTCTAGCCATTAGGCTATCGGAGCTCTGTCGATGGAAGTCTTAAATATAATAAAAACAAAAAATGCACCTTGGTAATTATTGATTCAAACACATTGAAATTTACAGGTCGAATAATTAAACTGACTCAGAATTTTTCTCCCTACATAAATAATCAATATTCGCAAAAGAGAAAAATTAAAAAAAAAAGAAGAAGAAATTTCAAATTAGAAACTAAAAGTATACATTGAAGATTTTCGTTCAGGCTGGGACTCGAACCCAGGGCCACTCGCTTGGAAGCCTAACACTCTAGCCATTAGTCTATGGGAGCTCTGTCGGTGGGAGTTTTAAATATAATAAAAACAAAAAATGCACCTTGGTAATTGTTTATTTAAACACTTTGAAATCTTCGTGTCGAAAAATTAAACTGACTCAGAATTTTCTTCCCTACATAAATAATCAATAATTGCAAAGGAAAGAAATTGAAAAAAAAAGGAATTTTCGAATTAGAAAAGAAATATATACATTGAAGATATTCGCTCCGGCTGGGACTCGAACCCAGGCCACTCACTTGGAAGACCAGCGGTCTAGCCATTAGGCTATCGGAGTTCTGTCGAGCGGAGTCTTACTGCCTGACTGATACTGCCTGACTGACAGACTGACTCGCTGACTGACTCATACTGACTGACCGAGACTGACTGACTAACTGCCTGACTGACTGAGACTGGACTGACTGACTGACTGACTGACTGACTAACTGACTGACTGAGACTGACTGACTGACTGCTTGACTCTCTGACTGGCTATTTCACTGACTGACTGAATGACTAAATGACTGACTGACACTGACTGACTGACTGCTTGACTACCTGACTGACTGCTTGACTGACTAACTGACTGGACAGGACTGACCGACTGACTGACTGACAGACTGACTGAATAAGGATGACTGACAGACTGACTGAATAAGGCTGACTGACTGACTGACTGACAGACTGACTGAATAAGGCTGACCGACTGACTGACTGACTGACTGACTGAATGACTGACTGACTGACTGACCGAGACTGGACTGGACTGACTGACTGACTGACTGACTGAGACTGACTGACTGCTTTACTGACTAACTGACTGCACAGGACTGACCGACTGACTGACTGACTGACTGCCTGACTGACTGACTGACTGAATGACTGACTGGCTGAGACTAAATGACTGACTGCTTGACTGACTGGCTGAAGGACTAACTGACTGACTGAGTGACTGACTGACTGGACTGACTGACTGAGACTGAATGACTGAGTACTTGACTGATTGACTCTCAGACTGACTGACTGACTTCGCAAAAGGGAAAAATAAAAAAAAAAGAATTATAAAATTAGAAAAAAATATTTGCATTTAAGATTTCCATTCCGGCTGGGATTTGAACCCAGGGCGACTCATTGAAGCCCAACGCTCTCGCCAATATACTATCGGATCTCTGTTGATCGGTGTCTTAATTATAATAAAAACAAAAAATGCACCTTAGTAATTATTGATCTAAAATCTTTGAAATCTAAAGGTCGAATGATTAAACTGACTCAGAATTTTCTTCCGTACATAAATAATCCATATTTGCAAAAGAAAGAAATTGAAAAAAAAAAGAATCTTCAAATTAGAAGAGAAATATATACATGGAAGATTTTCGTTCCGGCCGGGACTCGAACCCAGTACCACGCGCTTGGAACCCAACGGTCTAGCCATTAGGCTATCGGAGCTCTGTCGATGGAAGTCTTAAATATAATAAAAACAAAAAATGCACCTTGGTAATTATTGATTCAAACACTTTGAAATTTACAGGTCGAATAATTAAACTGACTCAGAATTTTTCTCCCTACATAAATAATCAATATTCGCAAAAGAGAAAAATTAAAAAAAAAAGAAGAAGAAATTTCAAATTAGAAACTAAAAGTATGCATTGAAGATTTTCGTTCAGGCTGGGACTCGAACCCAGGGCCACTCGCTTGGAAGCCTAACACTCTAGCCATTAGTCTATGGTAGCTCTGTCGGTGGGAGTTTTAAATATAATAAAAACAAAAAATGCACCTTGGTAATTGTTTATTTAAACACTTTGAAATCTTCGTGTCGAAAAATTAAACTGACTCAGAATTTTCTTCCCTACATAAATAATCAATAATTGCAAAGGAAAGAAATTGAAAAAAAAAAAGAATTTTCAAATTAGAAAAGAAATATATACATTGAAGATATTCGCTCCGGCTGGGACTCGAACCCAGGCCACTCGCTTGGAAGACCAGCGGTCTAGCCATTAGGCTATCGGAGTTCTGTCGAGCGGAGTCTTACTGCCTGACTGATACTGCCTGACTGACAGACTGACTCACTGACTGACTGATACTGACTGACTGACTAACTGCCTGACTGACTGAGACTGGACTGACTGACTGACTAACTGACTGACTGACTGAGACTGACTGACTGACTGCTTGACTCTCTGACTGGCTATTTCACTGACTGACTGAATGACTAAATGACTGACTGACACTGACTGACTGACTGCTTGACTACCTGACTGACTGCTTGACTGACTAACTGACTGGACAGGACTGACCGACTGACTGACTGACAGACTGACTGAATAAGGATGACTGACAGACTGACTGAATAAGGATGACTGACAGACTGACTGAATAAGGCTGACTGACTGACTGACTGACAGACTGACTGAATAAGGCTGACCGACTGACTGACTGCCTGACTGACTGACTGACTGAATGACTGACTGACTGACTGACCGAGACTGACTGACTGACTGACTGAGACTGGACTGGACTGACTGACTGACTGACTGACTGAGACTGACTGACTGCTTTAGTGACTAACTGACTGCACAGGACTGACCGACTGACTGACTGACTGCCTGACTGACTGACTGACTGAATGACTGACTGACTGAGACTAAATGACTGACTGCTTGACTGACTGGCTGAAGGACTAACTGACTGACTGAGTGACTGACTGACTGGACTGACTGACTGAGACTGAATGACTGAGTGCTTGACTGATTGACTGTCAGACTGACTGACTGACTTCGCAAAAGGGAAAAATAAAAAAAAAAGAATTATAAAATTAGAAAACAATATTTGCATTTAAGATTTCCTTTCAGGCCGGGACTCGAACCCCGTACCACACGCTAGGAACCCAACGGTCTAGCCATTAGGCTATCGGAGCTCTGTCGATGGAAGTCTTAAATATAATAAAAACAAAAAATGCACCTTGGTAATTATTGATTCAAACACTTTGAAATTTACAGGTCGAATAATTAAACTGACTCAGAATTTTTCTCCCTACATAAGTAATCAATATTCGCAAAAGAGAAAAATTAAAAAAAAAAGAAGAAGAAATTTCAAATTAGAAACTAAAAGTATACATTGAAGATTTTCGTTCAGGCTGGGACTCGAACCCAGGGTCACTCGCTTGGAAGCCTAACACTCTAGCCATTAGTCTATGGGAGCTCTGTCGGTGGGAGTTTTAAATATAATAAAAACAAAAAATGCACCTTGGTAATTGTTTATTTAAACACTTTGAAATCTTCGTGTCGAAAAATTAAACTGACTCAGAATTTTCTTCCCTACATAAATAATCAATAATTGCAAAGGAAAGAAATTGAAAAAAAAAAAGAATTTTCAAATTAGAAAAGAAATATATACATTGAAGATATTCGCTCCGGCTGGGACTCGAACCCAGGCCACTCGCTTGGAAGACCAGCGGTCTAGCCATTAGGCTATCGGAGTTCTGTCGAGCGGAGTCTTACTGCCTGACTGATACTGCCTGACTGACAGACTGACTCACTGACTGACTGACTGAGACTGGACTGACTCACTGACTGACCGAGACTGACTGACTAACTGCCTGACTGACTGAGACTGGACTGACTGACTGACTGACTGACTGACTGACTAACTGACTGACTGAGACTGACTGACTGACTGCTTGACTCTCTAACTGGCTATTTCACTGACTGACTGAATGACTAAATGACTGACTGACACTGACTGACTGACTGCTTGACTACCTGACTGACTGCTTGACTGACTAACTGACTGGACAGGACTGACCGACTGACTGACTGACAGACTGACTGAATAAGGATGACTGACAGACTGACTGAATAAGGCTGACTGACTGACTGACTGACAGACTGACTGAATAAGGCTGACCGACTGACTGACTGCCTGACTGACTGACTGACTGAATGACTGACTGACTGACTGACCGAGACTGACTGACTGACTGACTGAGACTGGACTGGACTGACTGACTGACTGACTGACTGAGACTGACTGACTGCTTTAGTGACTAACTGACTGCACAGGACTGACCGACTGACTGACTGACTGACTGCCTGACTGACTGAGTGACTGAATGACTGACTGACTGAGACTAAATGACTGACTGCTTGACTGACTGGCTGAAGGACTAACTGACTGACTGAGTGACTGTCAGACTGACTGACTGACTTCGCAAAAGGGAAAAATAAAAAAAAAAGAATTATAAAATTAGAAAAAAATATTTGCATTTAAGATTTCCTTTCCGGCTGGGATTTGAACCCAGGGCGACACTCATGGAAGCCCAACGCTCTCGCCAATATACTATCGGATCTCTGTTGATCGGTGTCTTAATTATAATAAAAACAAAAAATGCACCTTAGTAATTATTGATCTAAAATCTTTGAAATCTAAAGGTCGAATGATTAAACTGACTCAGAATTTTCTTCCGTACATAAATAATCCATATTTGCAAAAGAAAGAAATTGAAAAAAAAAAGAATTTTCAAATTAGAAAAGAAATATATTCATTGAAGATATTCGCTCCGGCTGGTACTCGAACCCAGGCCACTCGCTTGGAAGACCAGCGGTCTAGCCATTAGGCTATCGGAGTTCTGTCGAGCGGAGTCTTACTGCCTGACTGATACTGCCTGACTGACAGACTGACTCACTGACTGACTGATACTGACTGACTGACTCACTGACTGACCGAGACTGACTGACTAACTGCCTGACTGACTGAGACTGGACTGACTGGCTGACTGACTGACTGACTGACTAACTGACTGACTGAGACTGACTGACTGACTGCTTGACTCTCTGACTGGCTATTTCACTGACTGACTGAATGACTAAATGACTGACTGACACTGACTGACTGACTGCTTGACTACCTGACTGAATGCTTGACTGACTAACTGACTGGACAGGACTGACCGACTGACTGACTGACAGACTGACTGAATAAGGATGACTGACAGACTGACTGAATAAGGCTGACTGACTGACTGACTGACAGACTGACTGAATAAGGCTGACCGACTGACTGACTGCCTGACTGACTGACTGACTGACTGAATGACCGAGACTGACTGACTGACTGACTGAGACTGGACTGGACTGACTGACTGACTGACTGACTGAGACTGGACTGGACTGACTGACTGACTGACTGACTGAGACTGACTGACTGCTTTAGTGACTAACTGACTGCACAGGACTGACCGACTGACTGACTGACTGACTGCCTGACTGACTGACTGACTGAATGACTGACTGACTGAGACTAAATGACTGACTGCTTGACTGACTGGCTGAAGGACTAACTGACTGACTGAGTGACTGACTGACTGGACTGACTGACTGAGACTGAATGACTGAGTGCTTGACTGATTGACTGTCAGACTGACTGACTGACTTCGCAAAAGGGAAAAATAAAAAAAAAGAATTATAAAATTAGAAAAAATATTTGCATTTAAGATTTCCTTTCCGGCTGGGATTTGAACCCAGGGCGACACTCATGGAAGCCCAACGCTCTCGCCAATATACTATCGGATCTCTGTTGATCGGTGTCTTAATTATAATAAAAACAAAAAATGCACCTTAGTAATTATTGATCTAAAATCTTTTAAATCTAAAGGTCGAATGATTAAACTGACTCAGAATTTTCTTCCGTACATAAATAATCCATATTTGCAAAAGAAAGAAATTGAAAAAAAAGAATCTTCAAATTAGAAGAGAAATATATACATGGAAGATTTTCGTTCCGGCCGGGACTCGAACCCAGTACCACGCGCTTGGAACCCAACGGTCTAGCCATTAGGCTATCGGAGCTCTGTCGATGGAAGTCTTAAATATAATAAAAACAAAAAATGCACCTTGGTAATTATTGATTCAAACACATTGAAATTTACAGGTCGAATAATTAAACTGACTCAGAATTTTTCTCCCTACATAAATAATCAATATTCGCAAAAGAGAAAAATTAAAAAAAAAAGAAGAAGAAATTTCAAATTAGAAACTAAAAGTATACATTGAAGATTTTCGTTCAGGCTGGGACTCGAACCCAGGGCCACTCGCTTGGAAGCCTAACACTCTAGCCATTAGTCTATGGGAGCTCTGTCGGTGGGAGTTTTAAATATAATAAAAACAAAAAATGCACCTTGGTAATTGTTTATTTAAACACTTTGAAATCTTCGTGTCGAAAAATTAAACTGACTCAGAATTTTCTTCCCTACATAAATAATCAATAATTGCAAAGGAAAGAAATTGAAAAAAAAAGGAATTTTCGAATTAGAAAAGAAATATATACATTGAAGATATTCGCTCCGGCTGGGACTCGAACCCAGGCCACTCACTTGGAAGACCAGCGGTCTAGCCATTAGGCTATCGGAGTTCTGTCGAGCGGAGTCTTACTGCCTGACTGATACTGCCTGACTGACAGACTGACTCGCTGACTGACTCATACTGACTGACCGAGACTGACTGACTAACTGCCTGACTGACTGAGACTGGACTGACTGACTGACTGACTGACTGACTAACTGACTGACTGAGACTGACTGACTGACTGCTTGACTCTCTGACTGGCTATTTCACTGACTGACTGAATGACTAAATGACTGACTGACACTGACTGACTGACTGCTTGACTACCTGACTGACTGCTTGACTGACTAACTGACTGGACAGGACTGACCGACTGACTGACTGACAGACTGACTGAATAAGGATGACTGACAGACTGACTGAATAAGGCTGACTGACTGACTGACTGACAGACTGACTGAATAAGGCTGACCGACTGACTGACTGACTGACTGACTGAATGACTGACTGACTGACTGACCGAGACTGGACTGGACTGACTGACTGACTGACTGACTGAGACTGACTGACTGCTTTACTGACTAACTGACTGCACAGGACTGACCGACTGACTGACTGACTGACTGCCTGACTGACTGACTGACTGAATGACTGACTGGCTGAGACTAAATGACTGACTGCTTGACTGACTGGCTGAAGGACTAACTGACTGACTGAGTGACTGACTGACTGGACTGACTGACTGAGACTGAATGACTGAGTACTTGACTGATTGACTCTCAGACTGACTGACTGACTTCGCAAAAGGGAAAAATAAAAAAAAAAGAATTATAAAATTAGAAAAAAATATTTGCATTTAAGATTTCCATTCCGGCTGGGATTTGAACCCAGGGCGACTCATTGAAGCCCAACGCTCTCGCCAATATACTATCGGATCTCTGTTGATCGGTGTCTTAATTATAATAAAAACAAAAAATGCACCTTAGTAATTATTGATCTAAAATCTTTGAAATCTAAAGGTCGAATGATTAAACTGACTCAGAATTTTCTTCCGTACATAAATAATCCATATTTGCAAAAGAAAGAAATTGAAAAAAAAAAGAATCTTCAAATTAGAAGAGAAATATATACATGGAAGATTTTCGTTCCGGCCGGGACTCGAACCCAGTACCACGCGCTTGGAACCCAACGGTCTAGCCATTAGGCTATCGGAGCTCTGTCGATGGAAGTCTTAAATATAATAAAAACAAAAAATGCACCTTGGTAATTATTGATTCAAACACTTTGAAATTTACAGGTCGAATAATTAAACTGACTCAGAATTTTTCTCCCTACATAAATAATCAATATTCGCAAAAGAGAAAAATTAAAAAAAAAAGAAGAAGAAATTTCAAATTAGAAACTAAAAGTATGCATTGAAGATTTTCGTTCAGGCTGGGACTCGAACCCAGGGCCACTCGCTTGGAAGCCTAACACTCTAGCCATTAGTCTATGGTAGCTCTGTCGGTGGGAGTTTTAAATATAATAAAAACAAAAAATGCACCTTGGTAATTGTTTATTTAAACACTTTGAAATCTTCGTGTCGAAAAATTAAACTGACTCAGAATTTTCTTCCCTACATAAATAATCAATAATTGCAAAGGAAAGAAATTGAAAAAAAAAAAGAATTTTCAAATTAGAAAAGAAATATATACATTGAAGATATTCGCTCCGGCTGGGACTCGAACCCAGGCCACTCGCTTGGAAGACCAGCGGTCTAGCCATTAGGCTATCGGAGTTCTGTCGAGCGGAGTCTTACTGCCTGACTGATACTGCCTGACTGACAGACTGACTCACTGACTGACTGATACTGACTGACTGACTAACTGCCTGACTGACTGAGACTGGACTGACTGACTGACTAACTGACTGACTGACTGAGACTGACTGACTGACTGCTTGACTCTCTGACTGGCTATTTCACTGACTGACTGAATGACTAAATGACTGACTGACACTGACTGACTGACTGCTTGACTACCTGACTGACTGCTTGACTGACTAACTGACTGGACAGGACTGACCGACTGACTGACTGACAGACTGACTGAATAAGGATGACTGACAGACTGACTGAATAAGGATGACTGACAGACTGACTGAATAAGGCTGACTGACTGACTGACTGACAGACTGACTGAATAAGGCTGACCGACTGACTGACTGCCTGACTGACTGACTGACTGAATGACTGACTGACTGACTGACCGAGACTGACTGACTGACTGACTGAGACTGGACTGGACTGACTGACTGACTGACTGACTGAGACTGACTGACTGCTTTAGTGACTAACTGACTGCACAGGACTGACCGACTGACTGACTGACTGCCTGACTGACTGACTGACTGAATGACTGACTGACTGAGACTAAATGACTGACTGCTTGACTGACTGGCTGAAGGACTAACTGACTGACTGAGTGACTGACTGACTGGACTGACTGACTGAGACTGAATGACTGAGTGCTTGACTGATTGACTGTCAGACTGACTGACTGACTTCGCAAAAGGGAAAAATAAAAAAAAAAGAATTATAAAATTAGAAAACAATATTTGCATTTAAGATTTCCTTTCAGGCCGGGACTCGAACCCCGTACCACACGCTAGGAACCCAACGGTCTAGCCATTAGGCTATCGGAGCTCTGTCGATGGAAGTCTTAAATATAATAAAAACAAAAAATGCACCTTGGTAATTATTGATTCAAACACTTTGAAATTTACAGGTCGAATAATTAAACTGACTCAGAATTTTTCTCCCTACATAAATAATCAATATTCGCAAAAGAGAAAAATTAAAAAAAAAAGAAGAAGAAATTTCAAATTAGAAACTAAAAGTATACATTGAAGATTTTCGTTCAGGCTGGGACTCGAACCCAGGGTCACTCGCTTGGAAGCCTAACACTCTAGCCATTAGTCTATGGGAGCTCTGTCGGTGGGAGTTTTAAATATAATAAAAACAAAAAATGCACCTTGGTAATTGTTTATTTAAACACTTTGAAATCTTCGTGTCGAAAAATTAAACTGACTCAGAATTTTCTTCCCTACATAAATAATCAATAATTGCAAAGGAAAGAAATTGAAAAAAAAAAAGAATTTTCAAATTAGAAAAGAAATATATACATTGAAGATATTCGCTCCGGCTGGGACTCGAACCCAGGCCACTCGCTTGGAAGACCAGCGGTCTAGCCATTAGGCTATCGGAGTTCTGTCGAGCGGAGTCTTACTGCCTGACTGATACTGCCTGACTGACAGACTGACTCACTGACTGACTGACTGAGACTGGACTGACTCACTGACTGACCGAGACTGACTGACTAACTGCCTGACTGACTGAGACTGGACTGACTGACTGACTGACTGACTGACTGACTAACTGACTGACTGAGACTGACTGACTGACTGCTTGACTCTCTAACTGGCTATTTCACTGACTGACTGAATGACTAAATGACTGACTGACACTGACTGACTGACTGCTTGACTACCTGACTGACTGCTTGACTGACTAACTGACTGGACAGGACTGACCGACTGACTGACTGACAGACTGACTGAATAAGGATGACTGACAGACTGACTGAATAAGGCTGACTGACTGACTGACTGACAGACTGACTGAATAAGGCTGACCGACTGACTGACTGCCTGACTGACTGACTGACTGAATGACTGACTGACTGACTGACCGAGACTGACTGACTGACTGACTGAGACTGGACTGGACTGACTGACTGACTGACTGACTGAGACTGACTGACTGCTTTAGTGACTAACTGACTGCACAGGACTGACCGACTGACTGACTGACTGACTGCCTGACTGACTGAGTGACTGAATGACTGACTGACTGAGACTAAATGACTGACTGCTTGACTGACTGGCTGAAGGACTAACTGACTGACTGAGTGACTGTCAGACTGACTGACTGACTTCGCAAAAGGGAAAAATAAAAAAAAAAGAATTATAAAATTAGAAAAAAATATTTGCATTTAAGATTTCCTTTCCGGCTGGGATTTGAACCCAGGGCGACACTCATGGAAGCCCAACGCTCTCGCCAATATACTATCGGATCTCTGTTGATCGGTGTCTTAATTATAATAAAAACAAAAAATGCACCTTAGTAATTATTGATCTAAAATCTTTGAAATCTAAAGGTCGAATGATTAAACTGACTCAGAATTTTCTTCCGTACATAAATAATCCATATTTGCAAAAGAAAGAAATTGAAAAAAAAAAGAATCTTCAAATTAGAAGAGAAATATATACATGGAAGATTTTCGTTCCGGCCGGGACTCGAACCCAGTACCACGCGCTTGGAACCCAACGGTCTAGCCATTAGGCTATCGGAGCTCTGTCGATGGAAGTCTTAAATATAATAAAAACTAAAAATGCACCTTTGTAATTATTGATTCAAACACTTTGAAATTTACAGGTCGAATAATTAAACTGACTCAGAATTTTTCTCCCTACATAAATAATCAATAATAATTTCAAAGGAAAGAAATTGAAAAAAAAAAGAATTTTCAAATTAGAAAAGAAATATATACATTGAAGATATTCGCTCCGGCTGGGACTCGAACCCAGGCCACTCGCTTGGAAGACCAGCGGTCTAGCCATTAGGCTATCGGAGTTCTGTCGAGCGGAGTCTTACTGCCTGACTGATACTGCCTGACTGACAGACTGACTCACTGACTGACTGACTGAGACTGGACTGACTCACTGACTGACCGAGACTGACTGACTAACTGCCTGACTGACTGAGACTGGACTGACTGACTGACTGAGACTGGACTGACTGACTGACTGACTGACTGACTGACTAACTGACTGACTGAGACTGACTGACTGACTGCTTGACTCTCTGACTGGCTATTTCACTGACTGACTGAATGACTAAATGACTGACTGACACTGACTGACTGACTGCTTGACTACCTGACTGACTGCTTGACTGACTAACTGACTGGACAGGACTGACCGACTGACTGACTGACAGACTGACAGAATAAGGATGACTGACAGACTGACTGAATAAGGCTGACTGACTGACTGACTGACAGACTGACTGAATAAGGCTGACCGACTGACTGACTGCCTGACTGACTGACTGACTGAATGACAACTGACTGACTGACCGAGACTGACTGACTGACTGACTGAGACTGGACTGGACTGGACTGACTGACTGACTGACTGACTGAGACTGACTGACTGCTTTAGTGACTAACTGACTGCACAGGACTGACCGACTGACTGACTGACTGACTGCCTGACTGACTGACTGACTGACTGGACTGACTGACTGAGACTGAATGACTGAGTGCTTGACTGATTGACTGTCAGACTGACTGACTGACTTCGCAAAAGGGAAAAATAAAAAAAAAGAAGAAGAAATTTCAAATTAGAAACTAAAAGTATACATTGAAGATTTTCGTTCAGGCTGGGACTCGAACCCAGGGCCACTCGCTTGGAAGCCTAACACTCTAGCCATTAGTCTATGGGAGCTCTGTCGGCGGGAGTTTTAAATATAATAAAAACAAAAAATGCACCTTGGTAATTGTTTATTTAAACACTTTGAAATCTTCGTGTCGAAAAATTAAACTGACTCAGAATTTTCTTCCCTACATAAATAATCAATAATTGCAAAGGAAAGAAATTGAAAAAAAAAAGAATTTTCAAATTAGAAAAGAAATATATACATTGAAGATATTCGCTCCGGCTGGGACTCGAACCCAGGCCACTCGCTTGGAAGACCAGCGGTCTAGCCATTAGGCTATCGGAGTTCTGTCGAGCGGAGTCTTACTGCCTGACTGATACTGCCTGACTGACAGACTGACTCACTGACTGACTGACTGAGACTGGACTGACTCACTGACTGACCGAGACTGACTGACTAACTGCCTGACTGACTGAGACTGGACTGACTGACTGACTGACTGACTGACTGACTAACTGACTGACTGACTGCTTGACTCTCTAACTGGCTATTTCACTGACTGACTGAATGACTAAATGACTGACTGACACTGACTGACTGACTGCTTGACTACCTGACTGACTGCTTGACTGACTAACTGACTGGACAGGACTGACCGACTGACTGACTGACAGACTGACTGAATAAGGATGACTGACAGACTGACTGAATAAGGCTGACTGACTGACTGACTGACAGACTGACTGAATAAGGCTGACCGACTGACTGACTGCCTGACTGACTGACTGACTGAATGACTGACTGACTGACTGACCGAGACTGACTGACTGACTGAGACTGGACTGGACTGACTGACTGACTGACTGACTGAGACTGACTGACTGCTTTAGTGACTAACTGACTGCACAGGACTGACCGACTGACTGACTGACTGACTGCCTGACTGACTGACTGACTGAATGACTGACTGACTGAGACTAAATGACTGACTGCTTGACTGACTGGCTGAAGGACTAACTGACTGACTGAGTGACTGACTGACTGGACTGACTGACTGAGACTGAATGACTGAGTGCTTGACTGATTGACTGTCAGACTGACTGACTGACTTCGCAAAAGGGAAAAATAAAAAAAAAAGAATTATAAAATTAGAAAAAAATATTTGCATTTAAGATTTCCTTTCCGGCTGGGATTTGAACCCAGGGCGACACTCATGGAAGCCCAACGCTCTCGCCAATATACTATCGGATCTCTGTTGATCGGTGTCTTAATTATAATAAAAACAAAAAATGCACCTTAGTAATTATTGATCTAAAATCTTTGAAATCTAAAGGTCGAATGATTAAACTGACTCAGAATTTTCTTCCGTACATAAATAATCCATATTTGCAAAAGAAAGAAATTGAAAAAAAAAAGAATCTTCAAATTAGAAGAGAAATATATACATGGAAGATTTTCGTTCCGGCCGGGACTCGAACCCAGTACCACGCGCTTGGAACCCAACGGTCTAGCCATTAGGCTATCGGAGCTCTGTCGATGGAAGTCTTAAATATAATAAAAACTAAAAATGCACCTTTGTAATTATTGATTCAAACACTTTGAAATTTACAGGTCGAATAATTAAACTGACTCAGAATTTTTCTCCCTACATAAATAATCAATAATAATTTCAAAGGAAAGAAATTGAAAAAAAAAAGAATTTTCAAATTAGAAAAGAAATATATACATTGAAGATATTCGCTCCGGCTGGGACTCGAACCCAGGCCACTCGCTTGGAAGACCAGCGGTCTAGCCATTAGGCTATCGGAGTTCTGTCGAGCGGAGTCTTACTGCCTGACTGATACTGCCTGACTGACAGACTGACTCACTGACTGACTGACTGAGACTGGACTGACTCACTGACTGACCGAGACTGACTGACTAACTGCCTGACTGACTGAGACTGGACTGACTGACTGACTGAGACTGGACTGACTGACTGACTGACTGACTGACTGACTAACTGACTGACTGAGACTGACTGACTGACTGCTTGACTCTCTGACTGGCTATTTCACTGACTGACTGAATGACTAAATGACTGACTGACACTGACTGACTGACTGCTTGACTACCTGACTGACTGCTTGACTGACTAACTGACTGGACAGGACTGACCGACTGACTGACTGACAGACTGACTGAATAAGGATGACTGACAGACTGACTGAATAAGGCTGACTGACTGACTGACTGACAGACTGACTGAATAAGGCTGACCGACTGACTGACTGCCTGACTGACTGACTGACTGAATGACTGACTGACTGACTGACCGAGACTGACTGACTGACTGACTGAGACTGGACTGGACTGGACTGACTGACTGACTGACTGACTGAGACTGACTGACTGCTTTAGTGACTAACTGACTGCACAGGACTGACCGACTGACTGACTGACTGACTGCCTGACTGACTGACTGACTGACTGGACTGACTGACTGAGACTGAATGACTGAGTGCTTGACTGATTGACTGTCAGACTGACTGACTGACTTCGCAAAAGGGAAAAATAAAAAAAAAAGAAGTAAGTAAAAGTATACATTGAAGATTTTCGTTCAGGCTGGGACTCGAACCCAGGGCCACTCGCTTGGAAGACCAGCGGTCTAGCCATTAGGCTATCGGAGTTCTGTCGAGCGGAGTCTTAAGGCCTGACTGATACTGCCTGACTGACAGACTGACTCACTGACTGACTGATACTGACTGACTGACTAACTGCCTGACTGACTGAGACTGGACTGACTGACTGACTAACTGACTGACTGACTGAGACTGACTGACTGACTGCTTGACTCTCTGACTGGCTATTTCACTGACTGACTGAATGACTAAATGACTGACTGACACTGACTGACTGACTGCTTGACTACCTGACTGACTGCTTGAATGACTAACTGACTGGACAGGACTGACCGACTGACTGACTGACAGACTGACTGAATAAGGTTGACTGACAGACTGACTGAATAAGGCTGACTGACTGACTGACTGACCGAGACTGACTGACTGACTGACTGAGACTGGACTGGACTGACTGACTGACTGACTGACTGAGACTGACTGACTGCTTTAGTGACTAACTGACTGCACAGGACTGACCGACTGCCTGACTGACTGACTGACTGACTGACTGAGACTAAATGACTGACTGCTTGACTGACTGGCTGAAGGACTAACTGACTGACTGAGTGACTGACTGACTGGACTGACTGACTGAGACTGAATGACTGAGTGCTTGACTGATTGACTGTCAGACTGACTGACTGACTTCGCAAAAGGGAAAAATAAAAAAAAAGAATTATAAAATTAGAAAAGAATATTTGCATTTAAGATTTCCTTTCCGGCTGGGATTTGAACCCAGGGCGACACTAATGGAAGCCCAACGCTCTCGCCAATATACTATCGGATCTCTGTTGATCGGTGTCTTAATTATAATAAAAACAAAAAATGCACCTTAGTAATTATTGATCTAAAATCTTTGAAATCTAAAGGTCGAATGATTAAACTGACTCAGAATTTTCTTCCGTACATAAATAATCCATATTTGCAAAAGAAAGAAATTGAAAAAAAAAAGAATCTTCAAATTAGAAGAGAAATATATACATGGAAGATTTTCGTTCCGGCCGGGACTCGAACCCAGTACCACGCGCTTGGAACCCAACGGTCTAGCCATTAGGCTATCGGAGCTCTGTCGATGGAAGTCTTAAATATAATAAAAACTAAAAATGCACCTTTGTAATTATTGATTCAAACACTTTGAAATTTACAGGTCGAATAATTAAACTGACTCAGAATTTTTCTCCCTACATAAATAATCAATAATAATTTCAAAGGAAATAAATTGAAAAAAAAAAAGAATTTTCAAATTAGAAAAGAAATATATACATTGAAGATATTCGCTCCGGCTGGGACTCGAACCCAGGCCACTCGCTTGGAAGACCAGCGGTCTAGCCATTAGGCTATCGGAGTTCTGTCGAGCGGAGTCTTACTGCCTGACTGATACTGCCTGACTGACAGACTGACTCACTGACTGACTGACTGAGACTGGACTGACTCACTGACTGACCGAGACTGACTGACTAACTGCCTGACTGACTGAGACTGGACTGACTGACTGACTGAGACTGGACTGACTGACTGACTGACTGACTGACTGACTAACTGACTGACTGAGACTGACTGACTGACTGCTTGACTCTCTGACTGGCTATTTCACTGACTGACTGAATGACTAAATGACTGACTGACACTGACTGACTGACTGCTTGACTACCTGACTGACTGCTTGACTGACTAACTGACTGGACAGGACTGACCGACTGACTGACTGACAGACTGACTGAATAAGGATGACTGACAGACTGACTGAATAAGGCTGACTGACTGACTGACTGACAGACTGACTGAATAAGGCTGACCGACTGACTGACTGCCTGACTGACTGACTGACTGAATGACTGACTGACTGACTGACCGAGACTGACTGACTGACTGACTGAGACTGGACTGGACTGGACTGACTGACTGACTGACTGACTGAGACTGACTGACTGCTTTAGTGACTAACTGACTGCACAGGACTGACCGACTGACTGACTGACTGACTGCCTGACTGACTGACTGACTGACTGGACTGACTGACTGAGACTGAATGACTGAGTGCTTGACTGATTGACTGTCAGACTGACTGACTGACTTCGCAAAAGGGAAAAATAAAAAAAAAGAAGAAGAAATTTCAAATTAGAAACTAAAAGTATACATTGAAGATTTTCGTTCAGGCTGGGACTCGAACCCAGGGCCACTCGCTTGGAAGCCTAACACTCTAGCCATTAGGCTATGGGAGCTCTGTCGGCGGGAGTTTTAAATATAATAAAAACAAAAAATGCACCTTGGTAATTGTTTATTTAAACACTTTGAAATCTTCGTGTCGAAAAATTAAACTGACTCAGAATTTTCTTCCCTACATAAATAATCAATAATTGCAAAGGAAAGAAATTGAAAAAAAAAAGAATTTTCAAATTAGAAAAGAAATATATACATTGAAGATATTCGCTCCGGCTGGGACTCGAACCCAGGCCACTCGCTTGGAAGACCAGCGGTCTAGCCATTAGGCTATCGGAGTTCTGTCGAGCGGAGTCTTACTGCCTGACTGATACTGCCTGACTGACAGACTGACTCACTGACTGACTGACTGAGACTGGACTGACTCACTGACTGACCGAGACTGACTGACTAACTGCCTGACTGACTGAGACTGGACTGACTGACTGACTGACTGACTGACTGACTAACTGACTGACTGAGACTGACTGACTGACTGCTTGACTCTCTAACTGGCTATTTCACTGACTGACTGAATGACTAAATGACTGACTGACACTGACTGACTGACTGCTTGACTACCTGACTGACTGCTTGACTGACTAACTGACTGGACAGGACTGACCGACTGACTGACTGACAGACTGACTGAATAAGGATGACTGACAGACTGACTGAATAAGGCTGACTGACTGACTGACTGACAGACTGACTGAATAAGGCTGACCGACTGACTGACTGCCTGACTGACTGACTGACTGAATGACTGACTGACTGACTGACCGAGACTGACTGACTGACTGACTGAGACTGGACTGGACTGACTGACTGACTGACTAACTGAGACTGACTGACTGCTTTACTGACTAACTGACTGCACAGGACTGACCGACTGACTGACTGACTGACTGCCTGACTGACTGACTGACTGAATGACTGACTGACTGAGACTAAATGACTGACTGCTTGACTGACTGGCTGAAGGACTAACTGACTGACTGAGTGACTGACTGACTGGACTGACTGACTGAGACTGAATGACTGAGTGCTTGACTGATTGACTGTCAGACTGACTGACTGACTTCGCAAAAGGGAAAAATAAAAAAAAAAAGAATTATAAAATTAGAAAAAAATATTTGCATTTAAGATTTCCTTTCCGGCTGGGATTTGAACCCAGGGCGACACTCATGGAAGCCCAACGCTCTCGCTAATATACTATCGGATCTCTGTTGATCGGTGTCTTAATTATAATAAAAACAAAAAATGCACCTTAGTAATTATTGATCTAAAATCTTTGAAATCTAAAGGTCGAATGATTAAACTGACTCAGAATTTTCTTCCGTACATAAATAATCCATATTTGCAAAAGAAAGAAATTGAAAAAAAAAGAATCTTCAAATTAGAAGAGAAATATATACATGGAAGATTTTCGTTCCGGCCGGGACTCGAACCCAGTACCACGCGCTTGGAACCCAACGGTCTAGCCATTAGGCTATCGGAGCTCTGTCGATGGAAGTCTTAAATATAATAAAAACTAAAAATGCACCTTTGTAATTATTGATTCAAACACTTTGAAATTTACAGGTCGAATAATTAAACTGACTCAGAATTTTTCTCCCTACATAAATAATCAATAATAATTTCAAAGGAAAGAAATTGAAAAAAAAAAGAATTTTCAAATTAGAAAAGAAATATATACATTGAAGATATTCGCTCCGGCTGGGACTCGAACCCAGGCCACTCGCTTGGAAGACCAGCGGTCTAGCCATTAGGCTATCGGAGTTCTGTCGAGCGGAGTCTTACTGCCTGACTGATACTGCCTGACTGACAGACTGACTCACTGACTGACTGACTGAGACTGGACTGACTCACTGACTGACCGAGACTGACTGACTAACTGCCTGACTGACTGAGACTGGACTGACTGACTGACTGAGACTGGACTGACTGACTGACTGACTGACTAACTGACTGACTGAGACTGACTGACTGACTGCTTGACTCTCTGACTGGCTATTTCACTGACTGACTGAATGACTAAATGACTGACTGACACTGACTGACTGACTGCTTGACTACCTGACTGACTGCTTGACTGACTAACTGACTGGACAGGACTGACCGACTGACTGACTGACAGACTGACTGAATAAGGATGACTGACAGACTGACTGAATAAGGCTGACTGACTGACTGACTGACAGACTGACTGAATAAGGCTGACCGACTGACTGACTGCCTGACTGACTGACTGACTGAATGACTGACTGACTGACTGACCGAGACTGACTGACTAACTGACTGAGACTGGACTGGACTGGACTGACTGACTGACTGACTGACTGAGACTGACTGACTGCTTTAGTGACTAACTGACTGCACAGGACTGACCGACTGACTGACTGACTGACTGCCTGACTGACTGACTGACTGACTGGACTGACTGACTGAGGCTGAATGACTGAGTGCTTGACTGATTGACTGTCAGACTGACTGACTGACTTCGCAAAAGGGAAAAATAAAAAAAAAGAAGTAAGTAAAAGTATACATTGAAGATTTTCGTTCAGGCTGGGACTCGAACCCAGGGCAACTCGCTTGGAAGACCAGCGGTCTAGCCATTAGGCTATCGGAGTTCTGTCGAGCGGAGTCTTACTGCCTGACTGATACTGCCTGACTGACAGACTGACTCACTGACTGACTGATACTGACTGACTGACTAACTGCCTGACTGACTGAGACTGGACTGACTGACTGACTAACTGACTGACTGACTGAGACTGACTGACTGACTGCTTGACTCTCTGACTGGCTATTTCACTGACTGACTGAATGACTAAATGACTGACTGACACTGACTGACTGACTGCTTGACTACCTGACTGACTGCTTGACTGACTAACTGACTGGACAGGACTGACCGACTGACTGACTGACAGACTGACTGAATAAGGATGACTGACAGACTGACTGAATAAGGCTGACTGACTGACTGACTGACAGACTGACTGACTGACTGAATGACTGACTGACTGACTGACCGAGACTGACTGACTGACTGACTGAGACTGACTGACTGCTTTAGTGACTAACTGACTGCACAGGACTGACCGACTGCCTGACTGACTGACTGACTGAATGACTGACTGACTGAGACTAAATGACTGACTGCTTGACTGACTGGCTGAAGGACTAACTGACTGACTGAGTGACTGACTGACTGGACTGACTGACTGAGACTGAATGACTGAGTGCTTGACTGATTGACTGTCAGACTGACTGACTGACTTCGCAAAAGGGAAAAATAAAAAAAAAAAATTATAAAATTAGAAAAAAATATTTGCATTTAAGATTTCCTTTCCGGCCGGGACTCGATCCCAGTACCACGCGCTAGGAACCCAACGGTCTAGCCATTAGGCTATCGGAGCTCTGTCGATGGAAGTCTTAAATATAATAGAAACAAAAAATGCACCTTGGTAATTATTGATTCAAACACTTTGAAATTTACAGGTCGAATAATTAAACTGACTCAGAATTTTTCTCCCTACATAAATAATCAATATTCGCAAAAGAGAAAAATTAAAAAAAAAAGAAGAAGAAATTTCAAATTAGAAACTAAAAGTATACATTGAAGATTTTCGTTCAGGCTGGGACTCGAACCCAGGGCCACTCGCTTGGAAGCCTAACACTCTAGCCATTAGTCTATGGGAGCTCTGTCGGTGGGAGTTTTAAATATAATAAAAACAAAAAATGCACCTTGGTAATTGTTTATTTAAACACTTTGAAATCTTCGTGTCGAAAAATTAAACTGACTCAGAATTTTCTTCCCTACATAAATAATCAATAATTGCAAAGGAAAGAAATTGAAAAAAAAAAGAATTTTCAAATTAGAAAAGAAATATATACATTGAAGATATTCGCTCCGGCTGGGACACGAACCCAGGCCACTCGCTTGGAAGACCAGCGGTTTAGCCATTAGGCTATCGGAGTTCTGTCGAGCGGAGTCTTACTGCCTGACTGATACTGCCTGACTGACAGACTGACTCACTGACTGACTGATACTGACTGACTGACTCACTGACTGACCGAGACTGACTGACTAACTGCCTGACTGACTGAGACTGGACTGACTGACTGACTGACTGACTGACTGACTAACTGACTGACTGAGACTGACTGACTGACTGCTTGACTCTCTGACTGGCTATTTCACTGACTGACTGAATGACTAAATGACTGACTGACACTGACTGACTGACTGCTTGACTACCTGACTGACTGCTTGACTGACTAACTGACTGGACAGGACTGACCGACTGACTAACTGACAGACTGACTGAATAAGGATGACTGACAGACTGACTGAATAAGGCTGACTGACTGACTGACTGACAGACTGACTGAATAAGGCTGACCGACTGACTGACTGCCTGACTGACTGACTGACTGAATGACTGACTGACTGACTGACCGAGACTGACTGACTGACTGACTGAGACTGGACTGGACTGACTGACTGACTGACTGACTGAGACTGACTGACTGCTTTAGTGACTAACTGACTGCACAGGACTGACCGACTGACTGACTGACTGACTGCCTGACTGACTGACTGACTGAATGACTGACTGACTGAGACTAAATGACTGACTGCTTGACTGACTGGCTGAAGGACTAACTGACTGACTGAGTGACTGACTGACTGGACTGACTGACTGAGACTGAATGACTGAATGCTTGACTGATTGACTGTCAGACTGACTGACTGACTTCGCAAAAGGGAAAAATAAAAAAAAAAGAATTATAAAATTAGAAAAAATATTTGCATTTAAGATTTCCTTTCCGGCCGGGACTCGAACCCAGTACCACGCGCTAGGAACCCAACGGTCTAGCCATTAGGCTATCGGAGCTTGGTCGAGGGAAGTCTTAAATATAATAAAAACAAAAAATGCACCTTGGTAATTATTGATTCAAACACTTTGAAATTTACAGGTCGAATAATTAAACTGACTCAGAATTTTTCTCCCTACATAAATAATCAATATTCGCAAAAGAGAAAAATTAAAAAAAAAAGAAGAAGAAATTTCAAATTAGAAACTAAAAGTATACATTGAAGATTTTCGTTCAGGCTGGGCCTCGAACCCAGGGCCACTCGCTTGGAAGCCTAACACTCTAGCCATTAGTCTATGGGAGCTCTGTCGGTGGGAGTTTTAAATATAATAAAAACAAAAAATGCACCTTGGTAATTGTTTATTTAAACACTTTGAAATCTTCGTGTCGAAAAATTAAACTGACTCAGAATTTTCTTCCCTACATAAATAATCAATAATTGCAAAGGAAAGAAATTGAAAAAAAAAGAATTTTCAAATTAGAAAAGAAATATATACATTGAAGATATTCGCTCCGGCTGGGACTCGAACCCAGGCCACTCGCTTGGAAGACCAGCGGTCTAGCCATTAGGCTATCGGAGTTCTGTCGAGCGGAGTCTTACTGCCTGACTGATACTGCCTGACTGACAGACTGACTCACTGACTGACTGATACTGACTGACTGACTCACTGACTGACCGAGACTGACTGACTAACTGCCTGACTGACTGAGACTGGACTGACTGACTGACTGACTGACTGACTGACTAACTGACTGACTGAGACTGACTGACTGACTGCTTGACTCTCTGACTGGCTATTTCACTGACTGACTGAATGACTAAATGACTGACTGACACTGACTGACTGACTGCTTGACTACCTGACTGACTGCTTGACTGACTAACTGACTGGACAGGACTGACCGACTGACTGACTGACAGACTGACTGAATAAGGATGACTGACAGACTGACTGAATAAGGCTGACTGACTGACTGACTGACAGACTGACTGAATAAGGCTGACCGACGACTGACTGCCTGACTGACTGACTGACTGAATGACTGACTGACTGACTGACCGAGACTGACTGACTGACTGACTGAGACTGGACTGGACTGACTGACTGACTGACTGAGACTGACTGACTGCTTTAGTGACTAACTGACTGCACAGGACTGACCGACTGACTGACTGACTGCCTGACTGACTGACTGACTGAATGACTGACTGACTGAGACTAAATGACTGACTGCTTGACTGACTGGCTGAAGGACTAACTGACTGACTGAGTGACTGACTGACTGACTGAGACTGAATGACTGAGTGCTTGACTGATTGACTGTCAGACTGACTGACTGACTTCGCAAAAGGGAAAAATAAAAAAAAAAGAATTATAAAAAAATATTTGCATTTAAGATTTCCTTTCCGGCCGGGACTCGAACCCAGTACCACACGCTAGGAACCCAACGGTCTAGCCATGAGGCTATCGGAGCTCTGTCGATGGAAGTCTTAAATATAATAAAAACAAAAAATGCACCTTGGTAATTATTGATTCAAACACTTTGAAATTTACAGGTCGAATAATTAAACTGACTCAGAATTTTTCTCCCTACATAAATAATCAATATTCGCAAAAGAGAAAAATAAAAAAAAAAAAAGAAGAAGAAATTTCAAATTAGAAACTAATAGTATACATTGAAGATTTTCGTTCAGGCTGGGAATCGAACCCAGGGCCAGTCGCTTGGAAGCCTAACACTCTAGCCATTAGTCTATGGGAGCTCTGTCGGTGGGAGTTTTAAATATAATAAAAACAAAAAATGCACCTTGGTAATTGTTTATTTAAACACTTTGAAATCTTCGTGTCGAAAAATTAAACTGACTCAGAATTTTCTTCCCTACATAAATAATCAATAATTGCAAAGGAAAGAAATAGAAAAAAAAAGAATTTTCAAATTAGAAAAGTAATATATACATTGAAGATATTCGCTCCGGCTGGGACTCGAACCCAGGCCACTCGCTTGGAAGACCAGCGGTCTAGCCATTAGGCTATCGGAGTTCTGTCGAGCGGAGTCTTACTGCCTGACTGATACTGCCTGACTGACAGACTGACTCACTGACTGACTGATACTGACTGACTGACTCACTGACTGACCGAGACTGACTGACTAACTGCCTGACTGACTGAGACTGGACTGACTCACTGACTGACCGAGACTGACTGACTAACTGCCTGACTGACTGAGACTGGACTGACTGACTGACTGACTGACTGACTGACTAACTGACTGACTGAGACTGACTGACTGACTGCTTGACTCTCTGACTGGCTATTTCACTGACTGACTGAATGACTAAATGACTGACTGACACTGACTGACTGACTGCTTGACTACCTGACTGACTGCTTGACTGACTAACTGACTGGACAGGACTGACCGACTGACTGACTGACAGACTGACTGAATAAGGATGACTGACAGACTGACTGAATAAGGCTGACTGACTGACTGACTGACAGACTGACTGAATAAGGCTGACCGACTGACTGACTGCCTGACTGACTGACTGACTGAATGACTGACTGCCTGACTGACTGACTGACTGAATGACTGAGACTGACTGACTGCTTTAGTGACTAACTGACTGCACAGGACTGACCGACTGACTGACTGACTAACTGCCTGACTGACTGAGACTGGACTGACTGACTGACTGACTGACTGACTGACTGACTGACTGACTAACTGACTGACTGAGACTGACTAACTGACTGCTTGACTCTCTGACTGGCTATTTCACTGACTGACTGAATGACTAAATGACTGACTGACACTGACTGACTGACTGCTTGACTACCTGACTGACTGCTTGACTGACTAACTGACTGGACAGGACTAACCGACTGACTGACTGACAGACTGACTGAATAAGGATGACTGACAGAGTGACTGAATAAGGCTGACTGACTGACTGACTGACAGACTGACTGAATAAGGCTGACCGACTGACTGACTGCCTGACTGACTGACTGACTGAATGACTGACTGACTGACTGACCGAGACTGACTGACTGACTGACTGAGACTGGACTGGACTGACTGAGACTGACTGACTGCTTTAGTGACTAACTGACTGCACAGGACTGACCGACTGACTGACTGACTGACTGCCTGACTGACTGACTGACTGAATGACTGACTGACTGAGACTAAATGACTGACTGCTTGACTGACTGGCTGAAGGACTAACTGACTGACTGAGTGACTGACTGACTGGACTGACTGACTGAGACTGAATGACTGAGTGCTTGACTGATTGACTGTCAGACTGACTGACTGACTTCGCAAAAGGGAAAAATAAAAAAAAAAAGAATTATAAAATTAGAAAAAAATATTTGCATTTAAGATTTCCTTTCCGGCTGGGATTTGAACCCAGGGCGACACTCATGGAAGCCCAACGCTCTCGCCAATTTACTATCGGATCTCTGTTGATCGGTGTCTTAATTATAATAAAAACAAAAAATGCACCTTAGTAATTATTGATCTAAAATCTTTGAAATCTAAAGGTCGAATGATTAAACTGACTCAGAATTTTCTTCCGTACATAAATAATCCATATTTGCAAAAGAAAGAAATTGAAAAAAAAAGAATCTTCAAATTAGAAGAGAAATATATACATGGAAGATTTTCGTTCCGGCCGGGACTCGAACCCAGTACCACGCGCTTGGAACCCAACGGTCTAGCCATTAGGCTATCGGAGCTCTGTCGATGGAAGTCTTAAATATAATAAAAACTAAAAATGCACCTTGGTAATTATTGATTCAAACACTTTGAAATTTACAGGTCGAATAATTAAACTGACTCAGAATTTTTCTCCCTACATAAATAATCAATAATAATTTCATAGGAAAGAAATTGAAAAAAAAAAGAATTTTCAAATTAGAAAAGAAATATATACATTGAAGATATTCGCTCCGGCTGGGACTCGAACCCATTCCACTCGCTTGGAAGACCAGCGGTCTAGCCATTAGGCTATCGGAGTTCTGTCGAGCGGAGTCTTACTGCCTGACTGATACTGCCTGACTGACAGACTGACTCACTGACTGACTGACTGAGACTAGACTGACTCACTGACTGACCGAGACTGACTGACTAACTGCCTGACTGACTGAGACTGGACTGACTGACTGACTGACTGACTGACTAACTGACTGAGACTGACTGACTGACTGCTTGACTCTCTGACTGGCTATTTCACTGACTGACTGAATGACTAAATGACTGACTGACACTGACTGACTGACTGCTTGACTACCTGACTGACTGCTTGACTGACTAACTGACTGGACAGGACTGACCGACTGACTGACTGACAGACTGACTGAATAAGGATGACTGACAGACTGACTGAATAAGGCTGACTGACTGACTGACTGACAGACTGAATGAATAAGGCTGACCGACTAACTGACTGCCTGACTGACTGACTGACTGAATGACTGACTGACTGACTGACCGAGACTGACTGACTGACTGACTGAGACTGGACTGGACTGACTGAGACTGACTGACTGTTTTAGTGACTAACTGACTGCACAGGACTGACCGACTGACTGACTGACTGACTGCCTGACTGACTGACTGACTGAATGACGGACTGACTGAGACTAAATGACTGACTGCTTGACTGACTGGCTGAAGGACTAACTGACTGACTGACTGACTGACTGACAGACTGACTGAATAAGGCTGACCGACTGACTGACTGCCTGACTGACTGACCGAGACTGACTGACTGACTGACTGAGACTGGACTGGACTGACTGACTGACTGACTGACTGACTGAGACTGACTGACTGCTTTAGTGACTAACTGACTGCACAGGACTGACCGACTGACTGACTGACTGACTGCCTGACTGAATGACTGACTGACTGAGACTAAATGACTGACTGCTTGACTGACTGGCTGAAGGACTAACTGACTGACTGAGTGACTGACTGACTGGACTGATGACTGAGACTGAATGACTGAGTGCTTGACTGATTGACTGTCAGACTGACTGACTGACTTCGCAAAAGGGAAAAATAAAAAAAAAAATTATAAAATTAGAAAAAAATATTTGCATTTAAGATTTCCTTTCCGGCCGGGACTCGATCCCAGTACCACGCGCTAGGAACCCAACGGTCTAGCCATTAGGCTATCGGAGCTCTGTCGATGGAAGTCTTAAATATAATAGAAACAAAAAATGCACCTTGGTAATTATTGATTCAAACACTTTGAAATTTACAGGTCGAATAATTAAACTGACTCAGAATTTTTCTCCCTACATAAATAATCAATATTCGCAAAAGAGAAAAATTAAAAAAAAAAAGAAGAAGAAATTTCAAATTAGAAACTAAAAGTATACATTGAAGATTTTCGTTCAGGCTGGGACTCGAACCCAGGGCCACTCGCTTGGAAGCCTAACACTCTAGCCATTAGTCTATGGGAGCTCTGTCGGTGGGAGTTTTAAATATAATAAAAACAAAAAATGCACCTTGGTAATTGTTTATTTAAACACTTTGAAATCTTCGTGTCGAAAAATTAAACTGACTCAGAATTTTCTTCCCTACATAAATAATCAATAATTGCAAAGGAAAGAAATTGAAAAAAAAAAGAATTTTCAAATTAGAAAAGAAATATATACATTGAAGATATTCGCTCCGGCTGGGACACGAACCCAGGCCACTCGCTTGGAAGACCAGCGGTTTAGCCATTAGGCTATCGGAGTTCTGTCGAGCGGAGTCTTACTGCCTGACTGATACTGCCTGACTGACAGACTGACTCACTGACTGACTGATACTGACTGACTGACTCACTGACTGACCGAGACTGACTGACTAACTGCCTGACTGACTGAGACTGGACTGACTGACTGACTGACTGACTGACTGACTAACTGACTGACTGAGACTGACTGACTGACTGCTTGACTCTCTGACTGGCTATTTCACTGACTGACTGAATGACTAAATGACTGACTGACACTGACTGACTGACTGCTTGACTACCTGACTGACTGCTTGACTGACTAACTGACTGGACAGGACTGACCGACTGACTAACTGACAGACTGACTGAATAAGGATGACTGACAGACTGACTGAATAAGGCTGACTGACTGACAGACTGACTGAATAAGGCTGACTGACTGACTGACTGACAGACTGACTGAATAAGGCTGACCGACTGACTGACTGCCTGACTGACTGACTGACTGAATGACTGACTGACTGACTGACCGAGACTGACTGACTGACTGACTGAGACTGGACTGGACTGACTGACTGACTGACTGACTGAGACTGACTGACTGCTTTAGTGACTAACTGACTGCACAGGACTGACCGACTGACTGACTGACTGACTGCCTGACTGACTGACTGACTGAATGACTGACTGACTGAGACTAAATGACTGACTGCTTGACTGACTGGCTGAAGGACTAACTGACTGACTGAGTGACTGACTGACTGGACTGACTGACTGAGACTGAATGACTGAATGCTTGACTGATTGACTGTCAGACTGACTGACTGACTTCGCAAAAGGGAAAAATAAAAAAAAAAGAATTATAAAATTAGAAAAAATATTTGCATTTAAGATTTCCTTTCCGGCCGGGACTCGAACCCAGTACCACGCGCTAGGAACCCAACGGTCTAGCCATTAGTCTATGGGAGCTCTGTCGGTGGGAGTTTTAAATATAATAAAAACAAAAAATGCACCTTGGTAATTGTTTATTTAAACACTTTGAAATCTTCGTGTCGAAAAATTAAACTGACTCAGAATTTTCTTCCCTACATAAATAATCAATAATTGCAAAGGAAAGAAATTGAAAAAAAAAAGAATTTTCAAATTAGAAAAGAAATATATACATTGAAGATATTCGCTCCGGCTGGGACTCGAACCCAGGCCACTCGCTTGGAAGACCAGCGGTCTAGCCATTAGGCTATCGGAGTTCTGTCGAGCGGAGTCTTACTGCCTGACTGATACTGCCTGACTGACAGACTGACTCACTGACTGACTGATACTGACTGACTGACTCACTGACTGACCGAGACTGACTGACTAACTGCCTGACTGACTGAGACTGGACTGACTGACTGACTGACTGACTGACTGACTAACTGACTGACTGAGACTGACTGACTGACTGCTTGACTCTCTGACTGGCTATTTCACTGACTGACTGAATGACTAAATGACTGACTGACACTGACTGACTGACTGCTTGACTACCTGACTGACTGCTTGACTGACTAACTGACTGGACAGGACTGACCGACTGACTGACTGACAGACTGACTGAATAAGGATGACTGACAGACTGACTGAATAAGGCTGACTGACTGACTGACTGACAGACTGACTGAATAAGGCTGACCGACTGACTGACTGCCTGACTGACTGACTGACTGAATGACTGACTGCCTGACTGACTGACTGACTGAATGACTGAGACTGACTGACTGCTTTAGTGACTAACTGACTGCACAGGACTGACCGACTGACTGACTGACTGACTGAATGACTGACTGACTGAGACTAAATGACTGACTGCTTGACTGACTGGCTGAAGGACTAACTGACTGACTAAGTGACTGACTGACTGGACTGACTGACTGAGACTGAATGACTGAGTGCTTGACTGATTGACTGTCAGACTGACTGACTGACTTCGCAAAAGGGAAAAATAAAAAAAAAAGAATTATAAAATTAGAAAAAAATATTTGCATTTAAGATTTCCTTTCCGGCCGGGACTCGAACCCAGTACCACGCGCTAGGAACCCAACGGTCTAGCCATTAGGCTATCGGAGCTCTGTCGATGGAAGTCTTAAATATAATAAAAACAAAAAATGCACCTTGGTAATTATTGATTCAAACACTTTGAAATTTACAGGTCGAATAATTAAACTGTCTCAGAATTTTTCTCCCTACATAAATAATCACTATTCGCAAAAGAGAAAAATTAAAAAAAAAAAGAAGAAGAAATTTCAAATTAGAACCTAAATGTATACATTGAAGATTTTCGTTCAGGCTGGGACTCGAACCCAGGGCCACTCGCTTGCAAGCCTAACACTCTAGCCATTATTATATGGGAGCTCTGTCGGTGGGAGTTTTAAATATAATAAAAACAAAAAATGCACCTTGGTAATTGTTTATTTAAACACTTTGAAATCTTCGTGTCGAAAAATTAAACTGACTCAGAATTTTCTTCCCTACATAAATAATCAATAATTGCAAAGGAAAGAAATTGAAAAAAAAAAGAATTTTCAAATTAGAAAAGAAATATATACATTGAAGATATTCGCTCTGGCTGGGACTCGAACCCAGGCCACTCGCTCGGAAGACCAGCGGTCTAGCCATTAGGCTATCGGAGTTCTGTCGAGCGGAGTCTTACTGCCTGACTGATACTGCCTGACTGACAGACTGACTCACTGACTGACTGACTGAGACTGGACTGACTCACTGACTGACCGAGACTGACTGACTAACTGCCTGACTGACTGAGACTGGACTGACTGACTGACTGACTGACTGACTGACTGACTAACTGACTGACTGAGACTGACTAACTGACTGCTTGACTCTCTGACTGGCTATTTCACTGACTGACTGAATGACTAAATGACTGACTGACACTGACTGACTGACTGCTTGACTACCTGACTGACTGCTTGACTGACTAACTGACTGGACAGGACTGACCGACTGACTGACTGACAGACTGACTGAATAAGGATGACTGACAGAGTGACTGAATAAGGCTGACTGACTGACTGACTGACAGACTGACTGAATAAGGCTGACCGACTGACTGACTGCCTGACTGACTGACTGACTGAATGACTGACTGACTGACTGACCGAGACTGACTGACTGACTGACTGAGACTGGACTGGACTGACTGAGACTGACTGACTGCTTTAGTGACTAACTGACTGCACAGGACTGACCGACTGACTGACTGACTGACTGCCTGACTGACTGACTGACTGAATGACTGACTGACTGAGACTAAATGACTGACTGCTTGACTGACTGGCTGAAGGACTAACTGACTGACTGAGTGACTGACTGACTGGACTGACTGACTGAGACTGAATGACTGAGTGCTTGACTGATTGACTGTCAGACTGACTGACTGACTTCGCAAAAGGGAAAAATAAAAAAAAAAAGAATTATAAAATTAGAAAAAAATATTTGCATTTAAGATTTCCTTTCCGGCTGGGATTTGAACCCAGGGCGACACTCATGGAAGCCCAACGCTCTCGCCAATTTACTATCGGATCTCTGTTGATCGGTGTCTTAATTATAATAAAAACAAAAAATGCACCTTAGTAATTATTGATCTAAAATCTTTGAAATCTAAAGGTCGAATGATTAAACTGACTCAGAATTTTCTTCCGTACATAAATAATCCATATTTGCAAAAGAAAGAAATTGAAAAAAAAAAGAATCTTCAAATTAGAAGAGAAATATATACATGGAAGATTTTCGTTCCGGCCGGGACTCGAACCCAGTACCACGCGCTTGGAACCCAACGGTCTAGCCATTAGGCTATCGGAGCTCTGTCGATGGAAGTCTTAAATATAATAAAAACTAAAAATGCACCTTGGTAATTATTGATTCAAACACTTTGAAATTTAGAGGTCGAATAATTAAACTGACTCAGAATTTTTCTCCCTACATAAATAATCAATAATAATTTCAAAGGAAAGAAATTGAAAAAAAAAAGAATTTTCAAATTAGAAAAGAAATATATACATTGAAGATATTCGCTCCGGCTGGGACTCGAACCCATTCCACTCGCTTGGAAGACCAGCGGTCTAGCCATTAGGCTATCGGAGTTCTGTCGAGCGGAGTCTTACTGCCTGACTGATACTGCCTGACTGACAGACTGACTCACTGACTGACTGACTGAGACTGGACTGACTCACTGACTGACCGAGACTGACTGACTAACTGCCTGACTGACTGAGACTGGACTGACTGACTGACTGACTGACTGACTAACTGACTGAGACTGACTGACTGACTGCTTGACTCTCTGACTTGCTATTTCACTGACTGACTGAATGACTAAATGACTGACTGACACTGACTGACTGACTGCTTGACTACCTGACTGACTGCTTGACTGACTAACTGACTGGACAGGACTGACCGACTGACTGACTGACAGACTGACTGAATAAGGATGACTGACAGACTGACTGAATAAGGCTGACTGACTGACTGACTGACAGACTGACTGAATAAGGCTGACCGACTGACTGACTGCCTGACTGACTGACTGACTGAATGACTGACTGACTGACTGACCGAGACTGACTGACTGACTGACTGAGACTGGACTGGACTGACTGACTGCTTTAGTGACTAACTGACTGCACAGGACTGACCGACTGACTGACTGACTGACTGCCTGACTGACTGACTGACTGAATGACTGACTGACTGAGACTAAATGACTGACTGCTTGACTGACTGGCTGAAGGACTAACTGACTGACTGAGTGACTGACTGACTGGACTGACTGACTGAGACTGAATGACTGAGTGCTGGACTGATTGACTGTCAGACTGACTGACTGACTTCGCAAAAGGGAAAAATAAAAAAAAAAGAATTATAAAATTAGAAAAAAATATTTGCATTTAAGATTTCCTTTCCGGTTGGGATTTGAACCCAGGGCGACACTCATGGAAGCCCAACGCTCTCGCCAATTTACTATCGGATCTCTGTTGATCGGTGTCTTAATTATAATAAAAACAAAAAATGCACCTTAGTAATTATTGATCTAAAATCTTTGAAATCTAAAGGTCGAATGATTAAACTGACTCAGAATTTTCTTCCGTACATAAATAATCCATATTTGCAAAAGAAAGAAATTGAAAAAAAAAAGAATCTTCAAATTAGAAGAGAAATATATACATGGAAGATTCCGGCCGGGACTCGAACCCAGTACCACGCGCTTGGAACCCAACGGTCTAGCCATTAGGCTATCGGAGCTCTGTCGATGGAAGTCTTAAATATAATAAAAACTAAAAATGCACCTTGGTAATTATTGATTCAAACACTTTGAAATTTACAGGTCGAATAATTAAACTGACTCAGAATTTTTCTCCCTACATAAATAATCAATAATAATTTCAAAGGAAAGAAATTGAAAAAAAAAGAATTTTCAAATTAGAAAAGAAATATATACATTGAAGATATTCGCTCCGGCTGGGACTCGAACCCAGGCCACTCGCTTGGAAGACCAGCGGTCTAGCCATTAGGCTATCGGAGTTCTGTCGAGCGGAGTCTTACTGCCTGACTGATACTGCCTGACTGACAGACTGACTCACTGACTGACTGACCGAGACTGGACTGACTCACTGACTGACCGAGACTGACTGACTAACTGCCTGACTGACTGAGACTGGACTGACTGACTGACTGACTGACTGACTGACTAACTGACTGACTGAGACTGACTGACTGACTGCTTGACTCTCTGACTGGCTATTTCACTGACTGACTGAATGACTAAATGACTGACTGACACTGACTGACTGACTGCTTGACTACCTGACTGACTGCTTGACTGACTAACTGACTGGACAGGACTGACCGACTGACTGACTGACAGACTGACTGAATAAGGATGACTGACAGACTGACTGAATAAGGCTGACTGACTGACTGACTGACAGACTGACTGAATAAGGCTGACCGACTGACTGACTGCCTGACTGACTGACTGACTGAATGACTGACTGACTGACTGACCGAGACTGACTGACTGACTGAGACTGGACTGGACTGGACTGACTGACTGACTGACTGACTGGGACTGACTGACTGCTTCAGTGACTAACTGACTGCACAGGACTGACCGACTGACTGACTGACTGACTGCCTGACTGACTGACTGACTGAATGACTGACTGACTGAGACTAAATGACTGACTGCTTGACTGACTTGCTGAAGGACTAACTGACTGACTGGGTGACTGACTGACTGGACTGACTGACTGAGACTGAATGACTGAGTGCTTGACTGATTGACTGTCAGACTGACTGACTGACTTCGCAAAAGGGAAAAATAAAAAAAAAGAATTATAAAATTAGAAAAAAATATTTGCATTTAAGATTTCCTTTCCGGCTGGAATTTGAACACAGGGCGACACTCATGGATGCCCAACGCTCTCGCCAATATACTATCGGATCTCTGTTGATCGGTGTCTTAATTATAATAAAAACAAAAAATGCACCTTAGTAATTATTGATCTAAAATCTTTGAAATCTAAAGGTCGAATGATTAAACTGACTCAGAATTTTCTTCCGTACATAAATAATCCATATTTGCAAAAGAAAGAAATTGAAAAAAAAAAAGAATCTTCAAATTAGAAGAGAAATATATACATGGAAGATTTTCGTTCCGGCCGGGACTCGAACCCAGTACCACGCGCTTGGAACCCAACGGTCTAGCCATTAGGCTATCGGAGCTCTGTCGATGGAAGTCTTAAATATAATAAAAACAAAAAACGCACCTTGGTAATTATTGATTCAAACACTTTGAAATTTACAGGTCGAATAATTAAACTGATTCAGAATTTTTCTCCCTACATAAATAATCAATATTCGCAAAAGAGAAAAATTAAAAAAAAAAGAAGAAATTTCAAATTAGAAACTAAAAGTATACATTGAAGATTTTCGTTCAGGCTGGGACTCGAACCCAGGGCCACTCGCTTGGAAGCCTAACACTCTAGCCATTAGTCTATGGGAGCTCTGTCGGTGGGAGTTTTAAATATAATAAAAACAAAAAATGCGCCTTGGTAATTGTTTATTTAAACACTTTGAAATCTTCGTGTCGAAAAATTAAACTGACTCAGAATTTTCTTCCCTACATAAATAATCAATAATTGCAAAGGAAAGAAATTGAAAAAAAAAAAGAATTTTCAAATTAGAAAAGAAATATATACATTGAAGATATTCGCTCCGGCTGGGACTCGAACCCAGGCCACTCGCTTGGAAGACCAGCGGTCTAGCCATTAGGCTATCGGAGTTCTGTCGAGCGGAGTCTTACTGCCTGACTGATACTGCCTGACTGACAGACTGACTCACTGACTGACTGATACTGACTGACTGACTCACTGACTGACCGAGACTGCCTGACTAACTGCCTGACTGACTGAGACTGGACTGACTGACTGACTGACTGACTGACTGACTAACTGACTGACTGAGACTGACTGACTGACTGCTTGACTCTCTGACTGGCTATTTCACTGACTGACTGAATGACTAAATGACTGACTGACACTGACTGACTGACTGCTTGACTACCTGACTGACTGCTTGACTGACTAACTGACTGGACAGGACTGACCGACTGACTGACTGACAGACTGACTGAATAAGGATGACTGACAGACTGACTGAATAAGGCTGACTGACTGACTGACTGACTGACTGACTGAATAAGGCTGACCGACTGACTGACTGCCTGACTGACTGACTGACTGAATGACTGACTGACTGACTGACCGAGACTGACTGACTGACTGACTGAGACTGGACTGGACTGACTGGCTGACTGACTGACTGAGACTGACTGACTGCTTTAGTGACTAACTGACTGCACAGGACTGACCGACTGACTGACTGACTGACTGCCTGACTGACTGACTGACTGAATGACTGACTGACTGAGACTAAATGACTGACTGCTTGACTGACTGGCTGAAGGACTAACTGACAGACTGAGTGACTGACTGACTGGACTGACTGACTGAGACTGAATGACTGAGTGCTTGACTGATTGACTGTCAGACTGACTGACTGACTTCGCAAAAGGGAAAAATAAAAAAAAAAGAATTAGAAAATTAGAAAAAAATATTTGCATTTAAGATTTCCTTTCCGGCTGGGATTTGAACCCAGGGCGACACTCATGGATGCCCAACGCTCTCGCCAATATACTATCGGATCTCTGTTGATCGGTGTCTTAATTATAATAAAAACAAAAAATGCACCTTAGTAATTATTGATCTTAAATCTTTGAAATCTAAAGGTCGAATGATTAAACTGACTCAGAATTTTCTTCCGTACATAAATAATCCATATTTGCAAAAGAAAGAAATTGAAAAAAAAAAAGAATCTTCAAATTAGAAGAGAAATATATACATTGAAGATATTCGCTCCGGCTGGGACTCGAACCCAGGCCACTCGCTTGGAAGACCAGCGGTCTAGCCATTAGGCTATCGGAGTTCTGTCGAGCGGAGTCTTACTGCCTGACTGATACTGCCTGACTGACAGACTGACTCACTGACTGACTGACTGAGACTGGACTGACTCACTGACTGACCGAGACTGACTGACTAACTGCCTGACTGACTGAGACTGGACTGACTGACTGACTGACTGACTGACTGACTAACTGACTGACTGAGACTGACTGACTGACTGCTTGACTCTCTGACTGGCTATTTCACTGACTGACTGAATGACTAAATGACTGACTGACTGCTTGACTACCTGACTGACTGCTTGACTGACTAACTGACTGGACAGGACTGACCGACTGACTGACTGACAGACTGACTGAATAAGGATGACTGACAGACTGACTGAATAAGGCTGACTGACTGACTGACTGACTGAATGACTGACTGACTGAGACTAAATGACTGACTGCTTGACTGACTTGCTGAAGGACTAACTGACTGACTGGGTGACTGACTGACTGGACTGACTGACTGAGACTGAATGACTGAGTGCTTGACTGATTGACTGTCAGACTGACTGACTGACTTCGCAAAAGGGAAAAATAAAAAAAAAGAATTATAAAATTAGAAAAAAATATTTGCATTTAAGATTTCCTTTCCGGCTGGGATTTGAACCCAGGGCGACACTCATGGATGCCCAACGCTCTCGCCAATATACTATCGGATCTCTGTTGATCGGTGTCTTAATTATAATAAAAACAAAAAATGCACCTTAGTAATTATTGATCTAAAATCTTTGAAATCTAAAGGTCGAATGATTAAACTGACTCAGAATTTTCTTCCGTACATAAATAATCCATATTTGCAAAAGAAAGAAATTGAAAAAAAAAAGAATCTTCAAATTAGAAGAGAAATATATACATGGAAGATTTTCGTTCCGGCCGGGACTCGAACCCAGTACCACGCGCTTGGAACCCAACGGTCTAGCCATTAGGCTATCGGAGCTCTGTCGATTTAAGTCTTAAATATAATAAAAACAAAAAATGCACCTTGGTAATTATTGATTCAAACACTTTGAAATTTACAGGTCGAATAATTAAACTGATTCAGAATTTTTCTCCCTACATAAATAATCAATATTCGCAAAAGAGAAAAATTAAAAAAAAAAGAAGAAATTTCAAATTAGAAACTAAAAGTATACATTGAAGATTTTCGTTCAGGCTGGGACTCGAACCCAGGGCCACTCGCTTGGAAGCCTAACACTCTAGCCATTAGTCTATGGGAGCTCTGTCGGTGGGAGTTTTAAATATAATAAAAACAAAAAATGCGCCTTGGTAATTGTTTATTTAAACACTTTGAAATCTTCGTGTCGAAAAATTAAACTGACTCAGAATTTTCTTCCCTACATAAATAATCAATAATTGCAAAGGAAAGAAATTGAAAAAAAAAAAGAATTTTCAAATTAGAAAAGAAATATATACATTGAAGATATTCGCTCCGGCTGGGACTCGAACCCAGGCCACTCGCTTGGAAGACCAGCGGTCTAGCCATTAGGCTATCGGAGTTCTGTCGAGCGGAGTCTTACTGCCTGACTGATACTGCCTGACTGACAGACTGACTCACTGACTGACTGATACTGACTGACTGACTCACTGACTGACCGAGACTGCCTGACTAACTGCCTGACTGACTGAGACTGGACTGACTGACTGACTGACTGACTGACTGACTGACTGACTGACTGAGACTGACTGACTGACTGCTTGACTCTCTGACTGGCTATTTCACTGACTGACTGAATGACTAAATGACTGACTGACACTGACTGATTGACTGCTTGACTACCTGACTGACTGCTTGACTGACTAACTGACTGGACAGGACTGACCGACTGACTGACTGACAGACTGACTGAATAAGGATGACTGACAGACTGACTGAATAAGGCTGACTGACTGACTGACTGACTGACTGACTGAATAAGGCTGACCGACTGACTGACTGCCTGACTGACTGACTGACTGAATGACTGACTGACTGACTGACCGAGACTGACTGACTGACTGACTGAGACTGGACTGGACTGACTGGCTGACTGACTGACTGAGACTGACTGACTGCTTTAGTGACTAACTGACTGCACAGGACTGACCGACTGACTGACTGACTGACTGCCTGACTGACTGACTGACTGAATGACTGACTGACTGAGACTAAATGACTGACTGCTTGACTGACTGGCTGAAGGACTAACTGACAGACTGAGTGACTGACTGACTGGACTGACTGACTGAGACTGAATGACTGAGTGCTTGACTGATTGACTGTCAGACTGACTGACTGACTTCGCAAAAGGGAAAAATAAAAAAAAAAGAATTAGAAAATTAGAAAAAAATATTTGCATTTAAGATTTCCTTTCCGGCTGGGATTTGAACCCAGGGCGACACTCATGGAAGCCCAACGCTCTCGCCAATATACTATCGGATCTCTGTTGATCGGTGTCTTAATTATAATAAAAACAAAAAATGCACCTTAGTAATTATTGATCTAAAATCTTTGAAATCTAAAGGTCGAATGATTAAACTGACTCAGAATTTTCTTCCGTACATAAATAATCCATATTTGCAAAAGAAAGAAATTGAAAAAAAAAGAATCTTCAAATTAGAAGAGAAATATATACATGGAAGATTTTCGTTCCGGCCGGGACTCGAACCCAGTACCACGCGCTTGGAACCCAACGGTCTAGCCATTAGGCTAACGGAGCTCTGTCGATGGAAGTCTTAAATATAATAAAAACAAAAAATGCACCTTGGTAATTATTGATTCAAACACTTTGAAATTTACAGGTCGAATAATTAAACTGACTCAGAATTTTTCTCCCTACATAAATAATCAATATTCGCAAAAGAGAAAAATTAAAAAAAAAAGAAGAAGAAATTTCAAATTAGAAACTAAAAGTATACATTGAAGATTTTCGTTTAGGCTGGGACTCGAACCCAGGGCCACTCGCTTGGAAGCCTAACACTCTAGCCATTAGTCTATTGCAGCTCTGTCGGTGGGAGTTTTAAATATAATAAAAACAAAAAATGCACCTTGGTAATTGTTTATTTAAACACTTTGAAATCTTCGTGTCGAAAAATTAAACTGACTCAGAATTTTCTTCCCTACATAAATAATCAATAATTGCAAAGGAAAGAAATTGAAAAAAAAAAAGAATTTTCAAATTAGAAAAGAAATATATACGTTGAAGATATTCGCTCCGGCTGGGACTCGAACCCAGGCCACTCGCTTGGAAGACCAGCGGTCTAGCCATTAGGCTATCGGAGTTCTGTCGAGCGGAGTCTTACTGCCTGACTGACAGACTGACTCACTGACTGACTGATACTGACTGGACTGACTCACTGACTGACCGAGACTGACTGACTAACTGCCTGACTGACTGAGACTGGACTGACTCACTGACTGACCGAGACTGACTGACTAACTGCCTGACTGACTAAGACTGGACTGACTGACTGACTGACTAACTGACTGACTGAGACTGACTGACTGACTGCTTGACTCTCTGACTGGCTATTTCACTGACTGACTGAATGACTAAATGACTGACTGACACTGACTGACTGACTGCTTGACTACCTGACTGACTGCTTGACTGACTAACTGACTGGACAGGACTGACCGACTGACTGACTGACAGACTGACTGAATAAGGATGACTGACAGACTGACTGAATAAGGCTGACTGACTGACTGACTGACTGACTGACTGACTGAATAAGGCTGACCGACTGACTGACTGCCTGACTGACTGACTGACTGAATGACTGACTGACTGACTGACTGAATAAGGCTGACCGACTGACTGACTGCCTGACTGACTGACTGACTGAATGACTGACTGACTGACTGACTGACCGAGACTGACTGACTGACTGACTGAGACTGGACTGGACTGGACTGACTGACTGACTGACTGACTGACTGACTGAGACTGACTGACTGCTTTAGTGACTAACTGACTGCACAGGACTGACCGACTGACTGACTGACTGACTGCCTGACTGACTGACTGACTGAATGACTGACTGACTGAGACTAAATGACTGACTGCTTGACTGACTGGCTGAAGGACTAACTGACTGACTGAGTGACTGACTGACTGGACTGACTGACTGAGACTGAATGACTGAGTGCTTGACTGATTGACTGTCAGACTGAATGACTGACTTCGCAAAAGGGAAAAATAAAAAAAAAAGAATTATAAAATTAGAAAAAAATATTTGCATTTAAGATTTCCTTTCCGGCTGGGATTTGAACCCAGGGCGACACTCATGGAAGCCCAAAGCTCTCGCCAATATACTATCGGATCTCTGTTGATCGGTGTCTTAATTATAATAAAAACAAAAAATGCACCTTAGTAATTATTGATCTAAAATCTTTGAAATCTAAAGGTCGAATGATTAAACTGACTCAGAATTTTCTTCCGTACATAAATAATCCATATTTGCAAAAGAAAGAAATTGAAAAAAAAAGAATCTTCAAATTAGAAGAGAAATATATACATGGAAGATTTTCGTTCCGGCCGGGACTCGAACCCAGTACCACGCGCTTGGAACCCAACGGTCTAGCCATTAGGCTATCGGAGCTCTGTCGATGGAAGTCTTAAATATAATAAAAACAAAAAATGCACCTTGGTAATTATTGATTCAAACACTTTGAAATTTACAGGTCGAATAATTAAACTGACTCAGAATTTTTCTCCCTACATAAATAATCAATATTCCCAAAAGAGAAAAATTAAAAAAAAAAGAAGAAGAAATTTCAAATTAGAAACTAAAAGTATACATTGAAGATTTTCGTTCAGGCTGGGACTCGAACCCAGGGCCACTCGCTTGGAAGCCTATTACTCTAGCCATTAGTCTATGGGAGCTCTGTCGGTGGGAGTTTTAAATATAATAAAAACAAAAAATGCACCTTGGTAATTGTTTATTTAAACACTTTGAAATCTTCGTGTCGAAAAATTAAACTGACTCAGAATTTTCTTCCCTACATAAATAATCAATAATTGCAAAGGAAAGAAATTGAAAAAAAAAGAATTTTCAAATTAGAAAAGAAATATATACATTGAAGATATTCGCTCCGGCTGGGAATCGATCCCAGGCCACTCGCTTGGAAGACCAGCGGTCTAGCCATTAGGCTATCGGAGTTCTGTCGAGCGGAGTCTTACTGCCTGACTGATACTGCCTGACTGACAGACTGACTCACTGACTGACTGATACTGACTGACTGACTCACTGACTGACCGAGACTGACTGACTAACTGCCTGACTGACTGAGACTGGACTGACTCACTGACTGACCGAGACTGACTGACTAACTGCCTGACTGACTAAGACTGGACTGACTGACTGACTGACTAACTGACTGACTGAGACTGACTGACTGACTGCTTGACTCTCTGACTGGCTATTTCACTGACTGACTGAATGACTAAATGACTGACTGACACTGACTGACTGACTGCTTGACTACCTGACTGACTGCTTGACTGACTAACTGACTGGACAGGACTGACCGACTGACTGACTGACAGACTGACTGAATAAGGATGACTGACAGAATGACTGAATAAGGCTGACTTACTGACTGACTGACTGAATAAGGCTGACCGACTGACTGACTGCCTGACTGACTGACTGACTGAATGACTGACTGACTGACTGACTGAATAAGGCTGACCGACTGACTGACTGCCTGACTGACTGACTGACTGAATGACTGACTGACTGACTGACCGAGACTGACTGACTGACTGACTGAGACTGGACTGGACTGGACTGACTGATTGACTGACTGACTGCTTTAGTGACTAACTGACTGCACAGGACTGACCGACTGACTGACTGACTGACTGACTGAGACTGACTGACTGCTTTAGTGACTAACTGACTGCACAGGACTGACTGACTGACTGACTGCCTGACTGACTGACTGACTGAATGACTGATTGACTGAGACTAAATGACTGACTGCTTGACTGACTGGCTGAAGGACTAACTGACTGACTGAGTGACTGACTGACTGGACTGACTGACTGAGACTGAATGACTGAGTGCTTGACTGATTGACTGTCAGACTGACTGACTGACTTCGCAAAAGGGAAAAATAAAAAAAAAGAATTATAAAATTAGAAAAAAATACTTGCATTTAAGATTTCCTTTCCGGCTGGGATTTGAACCCAGGGCGACACTCATGGAAGCCCAACGCTCTCGCCAATATACTATCGGATCTCTGTTGATCGGTGTCTTAATTATAATAAAAATAAAAAATGCACCTTAGTAATTATTGATCTAAAATCTTTGAAATCTAAAGGTCGAATGATTAAACTGACTCAGAATTTTCTTCCGTACATAAATAATCCATATTTGCAAAAGAAAGAAATTGAAAAAAAAAGAATCTTCAATTTAGAAGAGAAATATATACATGGAAGATTTTCGTTCCGGCCGGGACTCGAACCCAGTACCACGCGCTTGGAACCCAACGGTCTAGCCATTAGGCTATCGGAGCTCTGTCGATGGAAGTCTTAAATATAATAAAAACAAAAAATGCACCTTGGTAATTATTGATTCAAACACTTTGAAATTTACAGGTCGAATAATTAAACTGACTCAGAATTTTTCTCCCTACATAAATAATCAATATTCGCAAAAGAGAAAAATTAAAAAAAAAAAGAAGAAGAAATTTCAAATTAGAAACTAAAAGTATACATTGAAGATTTTCGTTCAGGCTGGGACTCGAACCCAGGGCCACTCGCTTGGAAGCCTAACACTCTAGCCATTAGTCTATTGCAGCTCTGTCGGTGGGAGTTTTAAATATAATAAAAACAAAAAATGCACCTTGGTAATTGTTTATTTAAACACTTTGAAATCTTCGTGTCGAAAAATTAAACTGACTCAGAATTTTCTTCCCTACATAAATAATCAATAATTGCAAAGGAAAGAAATTGAAAAAAAAAGAATTTTCAAATTAGAAAAGAAATATATACATTGAAGATAGTCGCTCCGGCTGGGACTCGAACCCAGGCCACTCGCTTGGAAGACCAGCGGTCTAGCCATTAGGCTATCGGAGTTCTGTCGAGCGGAGTCTTACTGCCTGACTGATACTGCCTGACTGACAGACTGACTCACTGACTGACTGATATTGACTGACTGACTCACTGACTGACCGAGACTGACTGACTAACTGCCTGACTGACTGAGACTGGACTGACTCACTGACTGACCGAGACTGACTGACTAACTGCCTGACTGACTGAGACTGGACTGACTCACTGACTGACCGAGACTGACTGACTAACTGCCTGACTGACTAAGACTGGACTGACTGACTGACTGACTAACTGACTGACTGAGACTGACTGACTGACTGCTTGACTCTCTGACTGGCTATTTCACTGACTGACTGAATGACTAAATGACTGACTGACACTGACTGACTGACTGCTTGACTACCTGACTGACTGCTTGACTGACTAACTGACTGGACAGGACTGACCGACTGACTGACTGACAGACTGACTGAATAAGGATGACTGACTGACTGACTGAATAAGGCTGACCGACTGACTGACTGCCTGACTGACTGACTGACTGAGTGACTGACTGACTGACTGAATAAGGCTGACCGACTGACTGACTGCCTGACTGACTGACTGACTGAATGTCTGACTGACTGACTGACCGAGACTGACTGACTGACTGACTGAGACTGGACTGGACTGGACTGACTGACTGACTGACTGACTGACTGACTGAGACTGACTGACTGCTTTAGTGACTAACTGACTGCACAGGACTGACCGACTGACTGCCTGACTGACTGACTGACTGAATGACTGACTGACTGAGACTAAATGACTGACTGCTTGACTGACTGGCTGAAGGACTAACTGACTGACTGAGTGACTGACTGACTGGACTGACTGACTGAGACTGAATGACTGAGTGCTTGACTGATTGACTGTCAGACTGACTGACTGACTTCGCAAAAGGGAAAAATAAAAAAAAAAGAATTATAAAATTAGAAAAAAATACTTGCATTTAAGATTTCCTTTCCGGCTGGGATTTGAACCCAGGGCGACACTCATGGAAGCCCAACGCTCTCGCCAATATACTATCGTATCTCTGTTGATCGGTGTCTTAATTATAATAAAAACAAAAAATGCACCTTAGTAATTATTGATCTAAAATCTTTGAAATCTAAAGGTCGAATGATTAAACTGACTCAGAATTTTCTTCCGTACATAAATAATCCATATTTGCAAAAGAAAGAAATTGAAAAAAAAAGAATCTTCAAATTAGAAGAGAAATATATACATGGAAGATTTTCGTTCCGGCCGGGACTCGAACCCAGTACCACGCGCTTGGAACCCAACGGTCTAGCCATTAGGCTATCGGAGCTCTGTCGATGGAAGTCTTAAATATAATAAAAACAAAAAATGCACCTTGGTAATTATTGATTCAAACACTTTGAAATTTACAGGTCGAATAATTAAACTGACTCAGAATTTTTCTCCCTACATAAATAATCAATATTCGCAAAAGAGAAAAATTAAAAAAAAAAGAAGAAGAAATTTCAAATTAGAAACTAAAAGTATACATTGAAGATTTTCGTTCAGGCTGGGACTCGAACCCAGGGCCACTCGCTTGGAAGCCTAACACTCTAGCCATTAGTCTATGGGAGCTCTGTCGGTGGGAGTTTTAAATATAATAAAAACAAAAAATGCACCTTGGTAATTGTTTATTTAAACACTTTGAAATCTTCGTGTCGAAAAATTAAACTGACTCAGAATTTTCTTCCCTACATAAATAATCAATAATTGCAAAGGAAAGAAATTGAAAAAAAAAAGAATTTTCAAATTAGAAAAGAAATATATACATTGAAGTTATTCGCTCCGGCTGGGACTCGAACCCAGGCCACTCGCTTGGAAGACCAGCGGTCTAGCCATTAGGCTATCGGAGTTCTGTCGAGCGGAGTCTTACTGCCTGACTGATACTGCCTGACTGACAGACTGACTCACTGACTGACTGATACTGACTGACTGACTCACTGACTGACCGAGACTGACTGACTAACTGCCTGACTGACTGAGACTGGACTGACTGACTGACTGACTGACTGACTAACTGACTGACTGAGACTGACTGACTGACTGCTTGACTCTCTGACTGGCTATTTCACTGACTGACTGAATGACTAAATGACTGACTGACACTGACTGACTGACTGCTTGACTACCTGACTGACTGCTTGACTGACTAACTGACTGGACAGGACTGACCGACTGACTGACTGACAGACTGACTGAATAAGGCTGACTGACTGACTGACTGAATAAGGCTGACTGACTGACTGACTGACTGACTGACTGAATAAGGCTGACCGACTGACTGACTGCCTGACTGACTGACTGACTGAATGACTGACTGACTGACTGACCGAGACTGACTGACTGACTGACTGAGACTGGACTGGACTGGACTGACTGACTGACTGACTGACTGACTGACTGAGACTGACTGACTGCTTTAGTGACTAACTGACTGCACAGGACTGACCGACTGACTGACTGACTGACTGCCTGACTGACTGACTGACTGAATGACTGACTGACTGAGACTAAATGACTGACTGCTTGACTGACTGGCTGAAGGACTAACCGACTGACTGAGTGACTGACTGACTGGACTGACTGACTGAGACTGAATGACTGAGTGCTTGACTGATTGACTGTCAGACTGACTGACTGACTTCGCAAAAGGGAAAAATAAAAAAAAAGAATTATAAAATTAGAAAAAAATACTTGCATTTAAGATTTCCTTTCCGGCTGGGATTTGAACCCAGGGCGACACTCATGGAAGCCCAACGCTCTCGCCAATATACTATCGGATCTCTGTTGATCGGTGTCTTAATTATAATAAAAACAAAAAATGCACCTTAGTAATTATTGATCTAAAATCTTTGAAATCTAAAGGTCGAATGATTAAACTGACTCAGAATTTTCTTCCGTACATAAATAATCCATATTTGCAAAAGAAAGAAATTGGAAAAAAAAAAGAATCTTCAAATTAGAAGAGAAATATATACATGGAAGATTTTCGTTCCGGCCGGGACTCGAACCCAGTACCACGCGCTTGGAACCCAACGGTCTAGCCATTAGGCTATCGGAGCTCTGTCGATGGAAGTCTTAAATATAATAAAAACAAAAAATGCACCTTGGTAATTATTGATTCAAACACTTTGAAATTTACAGGTCGAATAATTAAACTGACTCAGAATTTTTCTCCCTACATAAATAATCAATATTCGCAAAAGAGAAAAATTAAAAAAAAAGAAGAAGAAATTTCAAATTAGAAACTAAAAGTATACATTGAAGATTTTCGTTCAGGCTGGGACTCGAACCCAGGGCCACTCGCTTGGAAGCCTAACACTCTAGCCATTAGTCTATGGGAGCTCTGTCGGTGGGAGTTTTAAATATAATAAAAACAAAAAATGCACCTTGGTAATTGTTTATTTAAACACTTTGAAATCTTCGTGTCGAAAAATTAAACTGACTCAGAATTTTCTTCCCTACATAAATAATCAATAATTGCAAAGGAAAGAAATTGAAAAAAAAAAGAATTTTCAAATTAGAAAAGAAATATATACATTGAAGTTATTCGCTCCGGCTGGGACTCGAACCCAGGCCACTCGCTTGGAAGACCAGCGGTCTAGCCATTAGGCTATCGGAGTTCTGTCGAGCGGAGTCTTACTGCCTGACTGATACTGCCTGACTGACAGACTGACTCACTGACTGACTGATACTGACTGACTGACTCACTGACTGACCGAGACTGACTGACTAACTGCCTGACTGACTGAGACTGGACTGACTGACTGACTGACTGACTGACTAACTGACTGACTGAGACTGACTGACTGACTGCTTGACTCTCTGACTGGCTATTTCACTGACTGACTGAATGACTAAATGACTGACTGACACTGACTGACTGACTGCTTGACTACCTGACTGACTGCTTGACTGACTAACTGACTGGACAGGACTGACCGACTGACTGACTGACAGACTGACTGAATAAGGCTGACTGACTGACTGACTGAATAAGGCTGACTGACTGACTGACTGACTGACTGACTGAATAAGGCTGACCGACTGACTGACTGCCTGACTGACTGACTGACTGAATGACTGACTGACTGACTGACCGAGACTGACGGACTGACTGACTGAGACTGGACTGGACTGACTGACTGACTGACTGACTGAGACTGACTGACTGCTTTAGTGACTAACTGACTGCACAGGACTGACCGACTGACTGACTGACTGACTGCCTGACTGACTGACTGACTGAATGACTGACTGACTGAGACTAAATGACTGACTGCTTGACTGACTGGCTGAAGGACTAACTGACTGACTGAGTGACTGACTGACTGGACTGACTGACTGAGACTGAATGACTGAGTGCTTGACTGATTGACTGTCAGACTGAATGACTGACTTCGCAAAAGGGAAAAATAAAAAAAAAAGAATTATAAAATTAGAAAAAAATATTTGCATTTAAGATTTCCTTTCCGGCTGGGATTTGAACCCAGGGCGACACTCATGGAAGCCCAAAGCTCTCGCCAATATACTATCGGATCTCTGTTGATCGGTGTCTTAATTATAATAAAAACAAAAAATGCACCTTAGTAATTATTGATCTAAAATCTTTGAAATCTAAAGGTCGAATGATTAAACTGACTCAGAATTTTCTTCCGTACATAAATAATCCATATTTGCAAAAGAAAGAAATTGAAAAAAAAAGAATCTTCAAATTAGAAGAGAAATATATACATGGAAGATTTTCGTTCCGGCCGGGACTCGAACCCAGTACCACGCGCTTGGAACCCAACGGTCTAGCCATTAGGCTATCGGAGCTCTGTCGATGGAAGTCTTAAATATAATAAAAACAAAAAATGCACCTTGGTAATTATTGATTCAAACACTTTGAAATTTACAGGTCGAATAATTAAACTGACTCAGAATTTTTCTCCCTACATAAATAATCAATATTCGCAAAAGAGAAAAATTAAAAAAAAAGAAGAAGAAATTTCAAATTAGAAACTAAAAGTATACATTGAAGATTTTCGTTCAGGCTGGGACTCGAACCCAGGGCCACTCGCTTGGAAGCCTAACACTCTAGCCATTAGTCTATGGGAGCTCTGTCGGTGGGATTTTTAAATATAATAAAAACAAAAAATGCACCTTGGTAATTGTTTATTTAAACACTTTGAAATCTTCGTGTCGAAAAATTAAACTGACTCAGAATTTTCTTCCCTACATAAATAATCAATAATTGCAAAGGAAAGAAATTGAAAAAAAAAAGAATTTTCAAATTAGAAAAG